>NC_063166.1:82544199-82571714 GCF_023159225.1 Perognathus longimembris pacificus | reverse complement strand
CGCGAATTCCCAGGAAGCTTCAAACTTCCCGCGGTGGTTTTAATTCGCTCCAGAACTCAACCCCAAACGCCTTTTAAAAGGACGGAAGTGAGAGGGCCCCCAAGCCTGGGGGGGGCCGGGCTCGCCCTCGCAGTGAGGGGACTTGGGTAGCCGCGGGCGGTGCGTGGGGCCCGCGGTCTCCGTTCACGCGCCGGACTGCGGTCCGCGGCGCGGGTTCTCGTGACGGCGCTGTGTTTTCTGTACATTGGACCGTGTTTTGCGTAACTCAATAAAATGAACTGACTCGAGCTTCCCTCCGTGGCCGTGCGCGGTCCGTGGTGTGCACCGTGCTTTCCTGGTGGGGGCCGGGGGGCGCCCGGCCCCGGCGGTGGGGCTGCGGCACGATGCCGTCTCCCGTGCCCAGCACCGGCTTGCCCTTGGGAGACACGCGGTCCAAGCTCGGGGAGATGGACAGACAGACAGCACCCCACGGGGCCGCGGCAATGGGCCACTCCACCCCCAGGGTGTGGGGATTTCCCAGTGCCTCGGGGGCCGGGTGCTGTGGTGTAGGGCTCCCCAGTTCCTCATTGGTTGAGTTCTGTGGGACTCGCCAAATCGCGTTGTTTTCTACTGGGGGATTCGAACACATGCCCCTCTCGAGATGGGTGGGAGTCTTGCCATCCCCGCCCGCCTTGGTTGATAGGTGCGGGGTGGGTGGCGCCTCTGGGAGGCGGCTCGGGTGAAATCTCCACCCCTTTCCTCACTTCACTCGGTCCCCACTTGCTAACGGGCCCCCCTTCCCGTAGGTCCTGCTTACCCTGGCCACACACGCAAGCCGCCGTGCCCGCGAGCTCCCGGCAGCCTTCCCCCCCTCGGCGTCAAGTGCCTGGCCTTGAGAACGGGCCCCCACCAGCCTTGTGTCTAGCACCCCGTTATGGGCTTATCCCCAGGAGAACAGAAGTGGGGTTCTCATAGAGGAACCCCCCGGGTTCCCAGCCGCACATCCAGGCCAGGGGCTGCAGAGCGAAACCTGCGCCCGGTGTAGCCTTAAAAGGGGGGGCAGCCAGCCGAGCCCGGAGGCGGGGCACCGAGTGCGGGGAGCCGGCCACAAGGCACGCACGGGCACCCAGTCCCCCAAATGCCCCAAGAAAGGCGTTTCTAGGGCCTTCTCCTCGGGAGGCTGCAGTGCCCACTCTGCCCACTAGAGGGCTGGCGTCGCCCGGCGTCCCCGGCTACTTGACGAACTTGGAAGCTTAACCAAGGGAAGGGTAGCGAGGAGGCGTTCGGTCTCGGATTGCACTTGAGCTGCTCAGCGACCGAGGGGTTTCGCGGAGGCCCGAGCGAGGCGGCCCCCTTGGCTAAGTCAGGCCCTGCCTCCTTCCGGTGCGGAGGGCCGGAGGGAGCGGCTTCGTGACCGCGGGACCCGGCTCAGCAGTCGGAACCTGTGCTGGCCAGGAGATGGAATTGACACAGAAGACGGGGCTCCTGGGGCTCCCGCCGGTAACCCAAGCTATTCAGGGGGCTGAGATCTGAGGGGCAGAGCGGAAGCCGGCCCGGGCAGGAGAGCCCATGACGCTCTTCCACTAACCACCAAGAGGCTGGAAGTGGAGCCCTGGTTCAAACGGCAGAGCACCAGGTTTGACCGGGAATAGCGAAGGGGACACTGCCCGGGCCCTGAGTTCAAGACCAGCACAAGCATCAAAAGGGATTGGGTTGGGGAAGAAATGGGCAGGTGGAAGGGGAGATCGCTTGGGAGAAAGAGAGAAGAGCCAAGGACCAGGGTCCGAATTCCTTCTTCAAGAACAAAGCCCCACCATGGAAGAAAGGCTCTACACCCTCCCAGCAGCACCCCGAACCGGGGACCACGCAGGGACACCGGACCCCCCTGCAGGACGGTGCAAGGACGCTGGCAGGCCGTCAAAGGTGGGAGACTTGCGGGTTCGCTGTGGGAACGCGTTATAAATGAGAACCTGCGTTTCTGGGGGTGGGGGGGGCGGAGCCCAGGGGTGAGATTTGTGGGTCACCTGGTCAGAACCTCCCACATCATTTCCAGAGTGGCTGTGGGGGGGGATGGGCTGCCCTCCTCCTGCCCTGCCCTCCCCCCCTCCCCTGCCCCCCCTCTCCACGGGAGGGGAAACACGGACAGTCCAGTATTGCTTTTGATCTCCGCCCCCTAGTGGTGGAGCCGCCTTACTGCTGGGGCCGTTGGCCTCTCACTAAGAACAGATGATTCTGGAAAGCGATCGCGCTCTTACTTGCCTTCCGTTTACCTTTTTTTTTGGTAGAGTCGCTATCTGCACCTGTGGACGCTTCGGCTCCGGGCGTTTGGGGGCGCACGGTCTGGAGGGAGCTCCTGCCCGTGGCTCTGCGCAGCCCCGTCGGTCCTTGTGGCAGGATCTTCGAGAGGACGGGCGTCCCAAACCCGGGCGGCGTCCGGTCGCTCGGCTCCCGCGTGGGTTCGCACTGGGCCGGTGTGGGCTCTAAGAACACACGTGTGTCTCCAGCTTTACGCGTGGAAGTCCCGTGGTGTGAGCCCCGCCCCCGCCCCGGGCTTCTCTGTACAGGCCGCCACGCCATCTGCCAACACGAGCCGCCTCTTCCCTCTCGGGCCCTCGGGCCTCTGTCTGGCTTCTGCTGCTGGTGTTTTCTCGCCGCGGGGCCCGGGCCGGGGTCTGCAGCACAGTACGGACCTGTGCCCTGTTCCCAAGTCAAGAGAGGACGCGGAGTCTCCCCAGAAAGCTGGCCTGGGGCGGGGCGGGGGGGGAGGGAGGGGGGAGCCCTTCCGCCCTGAGTTTGAGGACAGCTCGGCACCCACGGGTCCGGATGCCGCTTCTGCAGAGGGCGGCGGCGCAGGCCGAGTCGGGGCCCTCAAGCGCTGGGCCCGGGCCGGCACGGCGGGACGAAGGCGTCTGGCTGGGCCCCGCTTGACCTGCCGCCTGCCGAGGCTCCTCGCTTGCGGTGCGGTGGTCCGGGTGGGGAGACCTGGGTGGCAGGCGCCCCCTGGCCAGTCGGCTGGGGCCCTCAGGGTCCTGGCGTGAGGTTTTCCCAGGCTGTGTGCACAGGCCCCCACCCGCTCGCCTCCACTGAATTGTTTTCTTTTTTCCCAGTCCTGGGCCTTGGACTCAGGGCCTGAGCACTGTCCCTGGCTTCCTTTTGCTCAAGGCTAGCACTCTGCCACTTGAGCCACAGCGCCACTTCCGGCTTTTTCTGTGTATGTGGACTGAGGAATCGAACCCAGGGCTTCATGCATGCGAGGCGAGCACTTTGCCGCTAAGCCTCGTTCCCAGGCCACCAATTCCACCTTTCTGCAGAGCTGTGGCTCAGTGGGACCTTGGTGACTTATGGGCATGGAGAATGCTGCCTGCAACCTCGTCTTTTTTTGGGGGGAGGTGGGGGGTCGTGAGGCTTGAACTCTGGGCCTGGGCGCTGTCCCTGCGCTCTTCAGCTGAAAGCCAGTGCTCTACCACTTGAGCCACAGCGCCACTGCCAGTTCTCTGGTGGCTCACTGGAGATAAGGGTCTCACAGATTTGCCTGGCCAGGCTGGCTTTGAACCGCCGTCCTCAGATCGCAGCCTCTTGAGTAGCTGGGATTCCGGGCGGGAGCCAGCAGCAGCCGGCTGCAACCCGGTCTTTTCAAGGCTGGTTCGCACGGCTTCCGAGCTTGGCCTAACCCCCCTGGCATGGATTTCACAGGAGTTCATGGCTTCTCCCACTTGGGGGTCGACCCATATTTGAATGCACCTCAGTCCCAGGATGGTAAAGGGTGGACAGAGAGAGCCACGCCCCCCACCCCGCCCTGGAGCCAAGCAGCCCCTCCCAACCTGCAACTCCAAAGTTCTCTGCCAGCCCAGAGTGAAGAGGGCAAGACGCCATTGATGCTCAGAGCTGGGGGCGGGGGACAAACGCTCTGATTGGCTAGCCCTAGCCACGCCTCCCCGGGGGTGGCCAACGCTCTGATTGGCTAGCCCCAGCCACGCCTCCCAGGGTGGGCAAACGCTCTGATTGGCTAGCCCCAGCCACGCCTCCCCTGGAGTTGGGGGGGCGCTCCGCATCCAGGTGGCCAGAGTCAGACCCCAGTGATGTGGGGACCGGTGGTGGCACTTGGGGCGGAGGCCAGGAGCCCCAGAGGTAGACACGGGCAGGATCCGGCCGCGCAGGGGAATGCCAGGGGACCCCCCGGATTAGATGCCTCTCATGTTAGGATATTCCACTTCATTTCCTCTTTTCAATGTCTGGCTGGCACTGGGCTTGTGCTCAAGGTCCGGGTGCCTCCATGCTCAAGGCTGGTGCTCTACCCCCTGAGCCACGGCGCCACGTCTAGCTTTTTGGTGGCTCATTGGAAATAAGAGTCTCGCAGACGTTCCTGCCCAGGCTGGCTTTGAACCAGATGTCAGACGGCATGAGCCTCCAGCTTCCTGACACTTGGGTTTGAAAGCAGCAGCCCCGCGTGGGGGTGCCCGGCGCCATAGACGCCGACCAACGACTTCAGTCACGACGGGGCTGACGGAAGTCGCGGGGAGGTGTTTGTGCTCGGTACGCAGCAGATCTCTCTGCAGTGTCTCATTCAAGTTTTGAGACGCGGAAGAGGTGGTCCCGTCTGCAGAAAGGGAAACTGAGGCACAGAGAGGCGAAGTAGCCCACCTCCCGGGAGGGCCAGCGGGAAGAGGCCGCCAGGCTCTGTGCCGTGTCTGCTTTGCATGGGAAATGGCTGCCAGCCTCTGGGCCCGGGGCGGGGGGGGGGGGGGGGGATGGCCCAGCAGCCCGGGCACCGTGTCTGGGACCCAGATTTGCTCTGCCCGTCTCCCCACCCGCTCTGCTTGCGGCCTCCACCCCGGCCCGGCTGGTATTTTTAGCACGCAGGCGCCCTGCACGGCCCGCGGTGCTCTGACCAAATTTAGCCATCTCCAGCGTCTGCGGGAGTCCCGGCGACCGCCAGCGAGGCCTCCGGCAGGCCTGGGGCCCGCGGGGCTGGGGGACTGGGGGCTGGGAGGGGGCTGCCTGGGGGGCTGGGGGCTGGGGGGCTGCCTGGGCGGCTGGGGGGCTGCCTGGGGGGCTGGGGGCTGGGGGGGCTGCCTGGGCGGCTGGGGGGGCCCGCCCGGGGTCGCAGGGATCCGGCTGGTGGCAACCAAGGGGAAAGCAAGATATACAAGCCGGCTAGCTGGGCCAGGCGGGGCCAGGCCGGGGAAAAGCAGAGACACCCCAAATGCACGTGCCTGAGTCCACGCACGGGGGCCCCAGCCGCTGCCCACACGAGGGGGGCTGTGTGAAGTGGGCCACTGCGCCCCATGCAGGTCTCCCACGTGCTGCTCCCCTGGCTGCACAAGCGTGCCTTCTTCTGAAGCTGGAGAGCCTCGTGCCTGCCAGGTTACAATGAAACACCCCGAGACTTGCCGGGGGGCCCTGGTGGCTCACGCCCGCCCTCCTCGCTGCTCGGGAGGCCGAGGTCTGAGGAGCGCGGTTCGAAGCCGGCCTGGGCAGCGAGCCTCTGCGATTCCTATCCCTGCCCCGCAAGAAGCCAGCAGTGGCGCTGGGGCTCGCGTGGCAGCGTTCCCACCTCGAGCGCCAAAGCACAGGGCGGCGTGAGTTCGAGCCCCCGGACGGGCCTGCCCTCCACCCGGCCAGCCCAGCCCCCGCCCCTGCCCCTGTCCTGAGCTTCCTGATGGACCAGGCCAGGGCAGGGCCACGTGTCCAGAGACGGAGCTGGAGCCACGGCGGGGGCCCTGGCGGCTCGGGGCTGGCTGGCCGCTCCGGGTGAACCCCAGCACGGTCAGCAGGAGCCCCGTGGCCCTGGGCCCTGCTCCCAGACGTGGGCCCTGGAAGACCGCAGGAGGCTGCGGAGAGCCCGTGGGCCCGTGGCACTGGAGGGCCGGGGCACTGGAGGGATGGTGGCACTGGAGGGACGGTGGCACTGGAGGGACGGTGACACTGGAGGGACGGTGGCACTGGAGGGACGGTGGCACTGGTGGGGTGGTGGCACTGGAGGGATGGTGGCACTGGAGGGATGGTGGCACTGGTGGGACGGTGGCACTGGTGGGATGGTGGCAATGGTGGGCCGGGGCACTGGTGGGATGGTGGCACAGGTGGGGTGGTGGCACTGGAGGGATGGTGGCACTGGAGGGACGGTGGCATTGGTGGGACGGTGGCACTGGTGGGCCGGGGCACTGGAGGGACGGTGGCACTAGAGGGACGGTGGCACTGGTGGGCCGGGGCACTGGTGGGGCGGTGGCACTGGTGGGGCGGTGGCACTGGTGGGGCGGTGGCACTGGTGGGCCGGGGCACTGGTGGGCCGGAGCACTGGTGGGACGGTGGCACTGGTGGGACGGTGGCACTGGTGGGCGGTGGCACTGGTGGGACGGTGGCACTGGTGGGCCGGGGCACTGGTGGGGCGGTGGCACTGGTGGGCCGGGGCACTGGTGGGACAGTGGCACTGGTGGGACGGTGGCACTGGTGGGGCGGTGGCACTGGTGGGGCGGGGCACTGGTGGGCTGGGGCACTGGTGGGCCGGGGCACTGGTGGGACGGTGGCACTGGTGGGACGGTGGCACTGGTGGGGCGGTGGCACTGGTGGGGCGGTGGCACTGGTGGGACGGTGGCACTGGTGGGACGGTGGCACTGGTGGGGCGGGGCACTGGTGGGTTGTGGGATGGTGGCACTGGTGGGATGGTGGCACTGGTGGGACGGTGGCACTGGTGGGCCGGGGCACTGGTGGGCCGGGGCACTGGTGGGGCGGTGGCACTGGTGGGCACTGGAGGGACGGTGGCACTGGTGGGCCGTGTAGCCATCACCCGGATGAGCTGGCGCCGTGGCGGCTGCCCACGCGGGGCCCTCGCAGGCGCGCTTGTGGAGGACCGATCTCATGTCCGCCCCGGCCGGAGCCGCAGGGAGCCCCGGGCTCTGCGGGCTCAGCGCCCAGGCTGGGAAGCAGAGGAGGCCGGTGGCCCGGCTCCTGCCTGCTCCGCGCCCTCCGGGAGCCTCCGTGATCGCCACCAAGGTGCTCCACCCGTGCCTGCGCCCAAGTCCCCGGCCGGGGGGCCCTCGAGACCTGGGGACAGGCCCACCAGCGACTCCGGGGTGCCAGCCTCGGAACCTGGCTTTGGGGGGGGGCGGGCAGGGGCATCCTGGCCCCTCTGTGCCCACACTGCCCTCCGAGTCCTGCTGGGGTTCGAGGGAGGCTAGGGCGAGGGCCCCAGGCCGTGCAGCACCAGGCAGAACCCCAAATCCCCACCCCACTGCTCCTGCCAAGAAGGGGCATAGGATGGGAGGAGGGGGAGGGAGGGGGAGGGGGAGGGGGAGGGGAGCCCTGGGTCTCCCTCCCTTCCAGAGCTTGGAGCTTTCCTCTTTACCCCTGTCCATGCGAATCCATTTCTCTGGAGAGGTCAGTGAGACTTGGGTAGGTGGGGGTGCTTGGGGGGTCCTCAGGCCACTGTCCCCCATCTCAGCCTGACCGGGGCTGCTGCTTGTTCCTCTTGCCAAACCTGTGGGAAACAGCCTGCTTCCTTGGACCAATCAGGAGGGGAGAGGGGAGAAGGGGAGGGGAGAGGAGGGAAGGGGAGGGAGGGAGGAGGAAGGGGAAGAGGAAAAGGGAAGGGGAGGGAGGAGGAGGAAGGAGAAGAGGAGGAGGGAAGGGGAGGGAGGAGGAGGAAGGGGAAGAGGAGGAGGGAAGGGGAGGGAGGGAGGAGGAAGGGGAAGAGGAGGAGGGGAGGGGAGGGAGGAGGAAGAGGAAGAGGAGGGAAGGGGAGGGAGGAGGAGGGAAGGGGAGGGGGAGATGGAACCCAGGTGGCACCCGCTAAAGGCAGCTCACAGGCAGGACTTACAGGGCAGCTGGGCCAGGCCACCCACGGGGGCCGGTGGGGAGCCGGCAGCCCTGGCTGGGCCGGTTCCGCGCAGCTAGACTGGACTCTCCCGGTCTACGCGGTTCTCCCAGCCCGAGGACCCTGGGGCTCCCGGGCCACGCAGAAAGTCAGCTCAGCTCTGCTTTTCCATGCCAGGCTTCTGTACCCAAGTAGAGTGAGGGTCAAAGGTGGAGGCCGGGGCATGGCTCGCCCGAGGTCTGTGGCAGGGGCGTGGCTCACCTTTGGTCTGTGGCAGGGGCGTGGCTCACCTTCGGTCTGTGGCAAAGGCATGGCTCGCCCGAGGTCTGTGGCAGGGGCGTGGCTCACCTTTGGTCTGTGGCAGGGGCGTGGCTCACCTTCGGTCTGTGGCAAAGGCATGGCTCGCCCGAGGTCTGTGGCAGGGGCGTGGCTCACCTTTGGTCTGAGGCAGGGGCGTGGCTCACCTTTGGTCTGAGGCAGGGGCGTGGCTCACCTTTGGTCTGAGGCAGGGGCGTGGCTCACCTTTGGTCTGTGGCAGGGGCATGGCTTGCCCTCGGTCTGTGGCAGGGGCGTGGCTCACCTTTGGTCTGTGGCAGGGGGATGGCTTGCCCTCGGTCTGTGGCAGGGGCGTGGCTCGCCTGTGGCTGGCCCACTGTAGAGGGGGATTTGCACCCCGCTCCCCAGAGTGATTCCCACCCTGCCTCCCCGCCTGTGAGAGGGGAAGGGCCCCAGCTTCCTGTCCCGGGTGACACCCAGCCGAGTGCTTGCCAGCCCACGCACCCCAACCTCAGGTCTCTCAGGAGTGGGGGGGCAGCGCCACCCCGGAAGCCAGAGCTGGTGGGGAAGTTGGCCAAGTGTGATTGCAGGGCGTCCCCTCGGGGCCCTGTGGTAACAGGGCAGGGCCGCACGGGGCCCTGCGGGAGGCGCCCGTGGGTGGTGAGAGCCGATGGCCGATTGTCTGCGGCCACAGGAAGCGTGTGCAGCTGAGGGGGGTGGATGTGCGGCGTGGTGACCCCAGGAAGCAGCCGTGGACCCCAGGACCCCAGTTCTGGGGCGCCGTGCTCACCTGGTGCCCCGTGCACTGCCGCGTAGGCCAAGGGCCCAACGCACACGGAGGGACGCACCCCTGAGCGCGCAGGGCTGCCCCGCGAGGCTGCCCCGGGCCTTTGCACGCGCGGTCTCCGCCGCTGGCACCTCAGCCCCCCCCCAACCTGGCTTGTTTCCTGACCGCCCTCCTCCCCTCCGCCCTCCCGCCCTCTCCCGGTGACCTGAGCGTTCACACCGCGCGCGGGGGCTTCCTCGGGCCGGGGACCCCAGGACGGGGTGGTCTGTGAGGTCAAGCCCCTCGCAGGGCCCGGGCCCCTGAGGCCGCGGTCAGCCCCGCGAGCCGGGGGACGAGCTCGGCGACTGCTGGGGGACGGGCGCCGGCGGGCCAAGGCCACGCGCGGCGTCACGCTTCAGCTCTCGCGGGAGCAGAGAGAACGGGGCGCTCAAGGTGCAAGGTCCCCTTTTGTGGTCGGCGTGAACCCCCTGACCCCTGTGGCTGGGCCATCAGCGCCCCTCCTGGCCTTGGGGTGCAGACGCGGCGGGGCCCACAGTACAGGGGGCGGCCCAGAGCCACACCCAAGGCCACCCGAGGCCACGCCCTGCGCCTGCCACGGGGCCACGCCGTCCGAGGCCACGGCTGAGCGTGCACACGTGCACACACGCATGTGCACACACGCATACACACACACCGGGCTCTGACCAGCCCCCCTGTGGCTCCAGCCTATCGGGGAGACTTGGTCCCCCCCAGGGGTGGGGAGAAGCTGGGGAGGGTGGGGAGCCAGGGAGGCCTGGGGGGAGGGAGAAGCGGGGGGGGGGGCTGGGGGAGGTGGGGGACCAGGGAGGCCAGGGAGTTGCGGGGAGCAGGGGGGCCAGGGTGCCCCTTGGCCTGGGGGCCTGGGGTCG
Organism: Perognathus longimembris pacificus; assembly: GCF_023159225.1. Taxonomy (NCBI): domain Eukaryota; kingdom Metazoa; phylum Chordata; class Mammalia; order Rodentia; family Heteromyidae; genus Perognathus; species Perognathus longimembris. The sequence continues at coordinate 82,561,975 of NC_063166.1, read as the reverse complement.
GGAAGCCGGGGGGGGGGGCCAGGGTGCCCCTTGGCCTCCCCAGGCTTCCAGGGGCAGCAGTAGCCAGCGCTCTCCACCTGGCAGCTGGCCCGATTCTGACGGAACATTCCAGAGCGTCCACCTGGAAGCTCCTCTGGGGGTGCGGAGGGGGAGAGGGCTCTGCAGGTGGCCCTCCGGGCGGGCTCCACACACGGGCCTTACTTGGTGGGCGCCAGCTTGGCTCAGCCGGCCCCGCGCCACCCGCCCGGCCGCCCCTGCCCACCTGGGCCCCCGGGCCCGGGGACTGGGCCTGGTGCGGGCGGATCTCTCAGCCCGCCCCGCACGCACAGGGCGCCCTGGCTTTTGCCCATATAAGGCCGGGGAAAGAAAGGCAGCCGCCCCGCGGGCCCCCGGGCCCCAGGCATTGTGAAGAGGGCGCTTGGCACCGGCACCGAGCCCGGGGGTTCTTGTAAAACCTGGCGGGGAGGGTGTTTGACAGCTGGCTCCCGGGGAGCCGCCTGGCGCCTGGGGGACACCGAGGCCAGGGCCGGGCAGGGGCCGGGGAGGGCACGGACGGGCTTCCCAGGGCCCCGGCGCCCAGCTGTGCCACGGGGAGTGACCCTGCCTCCCCTCCTCGGAGGCTGGGGTCCCCACACGCTGCCCCGCGCCCCTCTGATCTTCATGGGGGGGGAGGGAGGGGTGGCATTCGGGGGACCAGCCTGAGGCTCCGCCTCCAGCCCCCCCCATCCGGACGGCAGCCCCGAGGGCGCCCAGCAGGCGCTACCATGGCTGCGGGACAGCGCCCTGATCAGCCCGTCCTCAGGCCGAGAGCCGCTGCGCCGCCGGGCCCCGCCCACCCAGGCTCCTCCCACCCACCCCACGGGGCCTCCCCGCCCGCCCCGCCCACCCAGGCTCCTCCCACCCACCCCACGGGGCCTCCCCGCCGGCCCCGCCCGCCCAGGCTCCTCCCACCCGCCCCACGGGGCCTCCCCGCCGGCCCCGCCCACCCAGGCTCCTCCCACCCGCCCCACGGGGCCTCCCCGCCGGCCCCGCCCGCCCAGGCTCCTCCCACCCGCCCCACGGGGCCTCCCCGCCGGCCCCGCCCACCCAGGCTCCTCCCACCCGCCCCACGGGGCCTCCCCGCTGGCCCCTCTCTGCTGGCCCCACCCACCCAGGCTCCTCCCACTCACCCCATGGGGCCTCCCCGCCGGCCCCGCCCACCCAGGCTCCTCCCACCCACCCCACCGGGCCTCCCCGCCTGCCCCGCCCACCCAGGCTCCTCCCACCCGCCCCACGGGGCCTCCCCGCCGGCCCTGCCCACCCAGGCTCCTCCCACCCACCCCACCGGGCCTCCCCGCCTGCCCCGCCCACCCAGGCTCCTCCCACCCGCCCCACGGGGCCTCCCCGCCCGCCCCGCCCACCCAGGCTCCTCCCACCCGCCCCACGGGGCCTCCCCGCTGGCCCCGCCCGCCCAGGCTCCTCCCACCCGCCCCACGGGGCCTCCCCGCCCGCCCCGCCCACCCAGGCTCCTCCCACCCGCCCCACGGGGCCTCCCCGCTGGCCCCTCTCTGCTGGCCCCACCCACCCAGGCTCCTCCCACCCAGGCTCCTCCCACCCGTCCCATGGGGCCTCCCCGCCTGCCCCGCCCACCCAGGCTCCTCCCACCCGCCCCATGGGGCCTCCCCGCTGGCCCCTCTCTGCTGGCCCCGCCCACCAGGCTCCCCCAACCTGCCCCATGGGGCCTCCCCGCCTGCCCCGCCCACCCAGGCTCCTCCCACCCTCCCCACGGGATCTCCCCGCCGGCCCCGCCCACCCAGGCTCCCCCCCAGCCCCCCCCACAGCCGCAAGGTGCCAAGGGCTGTGGCCCTGCCCACCTCCCAGAGCCTGGCTGGGGACGTGGCTGGACGGCAGCTGTCGCGTGTGACCGGGGTCCCCGTGGACGGGGACGCGGCGAGGGCGGCCGGGAGCAGCGCTTGACCCTGAGAGCGGCGCCCTGAGCCGGGGTCCGCGCCGCGGGCCCCTCCACCCTCCCTCAAGAACCGTGGCCGGGGCCTGGTCCCGGGTCCCTGGTGCCGGGTCCCCAGCGCGGCGTCCTCTCCTCGGCCGCTGCACCAGGGCCGGCGGGGCCTGCGGGCGGGGCCTGGGCCTCCGTGCTCTGCTCGGTCGTAGATTTGGGGCGGGTCAGCCATGGAGAAAAACGTGGAACCCCCTCCCCTCTTCTATCGGCCCCTAGAGACACCCCGAGTTCCCTCTCCGCACCGGATGAGATTGTTTAGGGGGACCGGGTGGCAGGAGAGAAAGGCAGGAGACGGGGAGTTAGGCTCACAAAGCAGCCCAGGTTCTCCTCACTGGGTCAGCAGACGGGGGCCGGGGGTCTACGCGCCCCCCTCACTCAGAGCGTGTGCGTGTGCGTGTGTGCGCGCGCGTGTGCGCACGCCGGTCCTGGGGCTTGGAACCGCCGTCCGGGCGCTGTCCCTGAGCTGTCCCCACTCCCGGCCGGTGCTTTGCCACTTGAGCCACAGCGCCACTTCGGGCTTCCTGCTGGTCAGGTGGAGCGGAGTCTCGAGGACGTTCCTGCCCAGGCCGGCTTTGAACCGTGACCTTCGGATGTCGGCCCAGGCCAGGAGCCCGGTCTGGAGCTTTCGACCCCAGGGGGTGTGTGGCCCCATGAGGCCTGCCCCTTGCTCTTGCCCTCGTGACTGGGGGCGTGGGGCCGCAGCCCCACACAGCCTGGGCCTCTTAGGCTCCTGGGGGGCCCCCCCTCTGGGGAGACAGGAAGTTCCGTTCCCGGGCGGAAGCAGCCACAAGCCTGCCACACCCCAGCTCCGAGGGACACCCCGCATCTAAATATAGCCATGGCCACGGGAGGCCAGGAAGCCGCCCCGCCGCCGGGGGTTCTGATTAGGGGGTGGGGGCGGGTCACCCCTCGCTCAGGCCCCGGCCCCGCCCGCCGGGAGAGGAAGGGGTGAATTCCAGCCAGGCTGGGGCGGCAGGGACCCCCATGGGGCGGGGTCCTCGGCCAGGAGGGGGTGGGGCAGGATGGGCTTTCCATGCAGTGCCAGGGCCCGGAGCTCCCTGAGCCTCAGTTTCCCCGGCTGCCGGGGTGTGGCAGCGTGGCGTGGCCTCGGGGAAGGCGTCCATCCCGAGGTGACCACGATGCGTCCCAGGCCCCGCGCGGAAGGTGCCGGAAGCCTTCGCCCCGAGTGCCCGGGGATTTCAAGGCGGTAACCGCGAGTTCAAGGCCCTCAAGCCCCTGGGTGTCCCAGCCGCTCCCCAGGCCCCCTGGCTGGTGCTAGAAGCTTCCACTGGAGGCAGCCGGGCCAGGCCGGGGCCTCGCGGGGGCCGCTCCCATCAGAGTGGTCCCCACGGGGGCCACTGTGTCGCTCGATTCACCGCCCAGCTGGGCCCGGGGGGGGGAGGGGGGGAGGGAGGGGGGGCGGCGCCCAGGGCCTGGCGCTGCGTCCCAGGCCGTGGCAGGGGAGGTGGCCCACCGACGGGGACGCCCGGGGAGGGGCAGGGAGTCCACACGGAGCCGGCGCGAGGGGACCAGTCACTGGGGACCTCAGGGAACTTTCCAGAACCGCCCTGGGGTGGGTGGGGGGAATCAGGCCATGGGCCCCGCACCGGCGGCCTCTCGGGGGCCCCGCGGGGAGGGGGCTCGCCCCGTGCGCCCGCAGCGCTCCCGGGCGTCTGAGTCGCCCGCCCGGCCCTCGTCCCCCCTCGCGGTGGCCGGGGGACCCCCCCCTCCCCGGGGACGGCTGGGACGCCGGCCCGGCCCCCGCGTCCTCAGTCCACCCCGGGCTGGCGCCGGCCCAGGGCCCCGGAGCTCCGGGAGGACGGCGGCTCCCGGTGGGCTGGGCTGGGGCGGCGTGGGCCCCAAGGTGCGGCCCGACGCTGCAGAGGGCTGCTGCCCGCCCCCCGGGCCCCCCACGCTCACGCACGGCACGCACACGCACGGCACGCTCACGCACGGCACGCACACGCACGTGCACACACACTCAGCCTCTTGGCTGCCCCTGCGCCGGCCTGCGCTCCGGCCTCCCCTCCCCGCTCCGCACCGCCCACCCCGTAGAGGGCCTAGGCCTGCGGGGCCCCGGGGTGCCGGGGGGCTGCTGGACCGCGTGCCCGCGTCCAAACCGCTCAGCCGTGCCTCTGAGCTCCAGCCCCACGCCTGGAGGGCCTCTGCATCCACGCTTCTAGAAGGTTCTGGCGGTGTCTCTGTGCCCAGTGGCTGAGGCCCCTCGGGGTGGGGAGCTCCCGGTGCCCGGCGGGGCGCTCTCCTCCTGTGGGCTGGCCGCCTCGCACCCCACGCTGGGGCCCGGCCGCGGCCCTCGGCAAGGCTGTCACCGGCACCGCAGTGCCTCCGCCCGCCCGCCAGCCCGCCCCGCTCCTGCCATGGCGCCCAGCTCTCACCAGACCCCTGGGCACCCAAGCCTGGTGCTGGGTGCTTGGTGCCCTGAGCATGGTGCTGGGTGCTCAATGCTGGGTGCCCCGTGCCTGGTGCTGGGTGCTCAGTGCCCCAAGCATAGTGCTGGGCGCTCAGTGCTAGGTGCCCCGTGCCTGGTGCTGGATGCGCAGTGCTGGGTACTCCAAGCTTGGTGCTGGGTGTTCAGTGCTGGGTGCTCCAAGCTTGGTGCTGGGTGCTCAGTGCTGGGTGCTCAGTGCTGGGTGCTCCAAGCTTGGTGCTGGGTGCTCAGTGCTGGGTGCCCTGTGCCTGGTGCTGGGTGCTCAGTGCTGGGTGCTTCAAGCCTGGTACCGGGTGCTCGGTGCTGGGAGCCCCAAGCCTGGTGCTGGGTGCGGGGCACTGCGGCTGCTTTCCACCGCTGGACATGGAGTTGTTTCTGCCCCAGGCTGGCTGGGCGGCCGGGTGTGGTCTGGTGGTTTTATGGGACCTCACAGGGGGTGGCGGGCCTGGCAGCTCTGTCTGGAACGGGGGGGGGGGGGCAGGTCGGGGTTCCGACCCATCTCGGCCTGTCTCCTCCTCCACCTCCAGGGGGCTGGGGGAGGGGATTGCCCGCATCAGCTCGGATTTGGCTTTGATTTGCGGAGCCTGCGGTTCTTATAAACTGCTTAAGTGAATCAAGGTGCTGCTGGAAGGGGGAAGGGGGGAGGGGAGGGGAGGGGGAGGGGCGGGGAGGGGAGGAGGAGGGCCCGCCCCACCCTCTGGCCTCCCTGGGGTTTCAGCAGCAGGTGTCCACCCAGGTTGCTCAAAGCCCTTGGCTGGTGCGGCGGGCAGGGGAGCCCCCCTGCCCCCACGGGGAGTGGGGGGGCGGGGGGGAGGGGGCCCTGACCCCCGCACGGAGCCGGCCCGGTGGCCTCCACCTGTGGCCCCAGTGACCCAGAGCTGCCGGTGGGAGGACGCGAGGACGCGAGTCTCCACCCACCGAGAGTGCGGCTCTGCCCTGAGAAAAGAGGGAGCCCGTGAGGCCCCGAGTTCAAACCCCAGGACTGGCAGAGAGAAGAGAGAGAAAGAAAAAGGGGGGGGAGGGAGGGCAAAGCACTGGCCGAGGCTAGACAGAAGCAGACGAGAGGAGGTTGAGAGTTTGAAGCCAGAGCTGGGGGTGGTATAAAAAACAGAAATACCCCCCCCCTGTTCCCAGTCCTCCCCTACCACTGCCCCCCCAGGTTCCCGGTCCTCCCCTACCACCCCCCCAGGTTCCCGGTCCTCCCCTACCACCGCCCCCCCCCCCAGGTTCCCGGTCCTCCCCTACCACCGCCCCCCCAGGCTCCCGGTCCTCCCCTACCACCGCCCCCCCCCCGTTCCCGGTCCTCCCCCCCCTTCCCGGTCCTCCCCCAGCAGCGGCCTCCGCCCTGCGTCTGTGTCGGCTGCCCGCACCCCCTGCACTGTCGGCGGGTGACCTGGGCCGGTGTCCGCCGGGCGGGGTGGGGGTGCGGGCAGCCGGGGCCACCGTCACCGCCGCCCCGCCCCGCCGGGAGCCCCGCTGATAAGCAGCACGGCCGGGCTTATCGGCTCCCAGGAGACCCCGGGGTATCGGGAGCAGGTGCCGCCCGCCCTCCCGAGCCCTCTGCTGCCAGCAACACCCTGGGGCCGCCCGCCCTCCCCGGCTTGTTTATGTCTCTGGGGAGGGCACGTGGCTGGGGGGGGGGGACACGTGGCTGCGGGAGGGGAGGGCGCCGGACGTGAGGCCCAGCGGCCCCGGGGATGATCCAGGCCGGGGTCGGGAAGGGGCAACCACACCCGTGGGGCCCCGAGAAGCGAGGTGAACGGGGGTGCGCGGGTGTGCGCGCGTGCACACGCACCGGGGCTTGAACGGAGGGCGTGGGCGCTGTCCGCAAACCACGCTGTGCGCACGTCTGTGCCGGGCGGTGCACGCGTGTGAATGTCCACACACGCTGCGTGGGTATCACTGCTGACACGCACACTTCCCACGCGGCACGCGTGTGCACACCTGTGCTAATCCGTGCGTCTCCCTCGTGCTGGGCGTGGCTGGGGACGCGAGGGTGGAGGCCGTGTTCCCTGTGCTCCCCGCGGCCCGTTCTGTGCTGGGGGTGGGGGGCCCAGCCCCCCCCCACCGAGGCGGGCGGTGCTGGGCTGGGGGGCCGTGGAGACGCCGTGGGGGGCACAGGCCTCGCCCAGGGCGCCACCGTCCCCGCCCCGGCCCTGCAGCCCTCAGCCGGCCCAGGGGGAGCCCTCGGGACCCCCCCCCCGGCTCCCCACCTGGGGGCCCCTCCCCCCGTCCCGGTGCCCCGGAGGCTTCCAGGCCGGGGCTCTGGCGGGGGCTGATAGGAGCAGGAAAGGCGCTGGCCGCGGCCCCGCTGATAGCCCTGGCAGTGCCCGCCGCCGGCCCGGCCGGGCCTTATCAGGGGCCGCAGGCGTGCGGGGCGGGCGCCCCCTCCCCCACCCCCCCACCCCCCGCTGGCGAAGCCCCACGGAGGGCAGCCTGGGGCCGGGCCACCGGGAGCAGCCGGGGCCCTGCGGGGGCGGCGTGGGGAGCTCGGCCCGCTGGAGACGCACCCACCCCCCCCCCCGAAAGGCGACACCTCGCACCGGCTTCCCATCCGGGGTGGGGGCTCCACGTGGACCCCCCTCAACGCGCGCCCCAGCCCCGCAGCCCCCCAGATGGCGGCTTCCTCCCGGGACTGGCCTCGCCCCCCCCCCCCCCCCCCCGCCTTCCAACCACAGTGACAGCCCAGACTCGCGGGGGCAGCCGGGCTCCGCTTCTGGGGGCTCGCAGGGCGGCCCGGCCCCCACCCTGGCCCCCACGGCCCCCCCGCCCCAGCCCCCACGGCCCCCCGGCCTCCACGGCCCCCCGGCCCCCGCCCCGGCCTCCACGTCCCCCCGGCCCCCACCCCGGCCCCCACGTCCCCCCGGCCCCCACCCCGGCCCCCTGGCCCCCACCCCGGCCCCCTGGCCCCCGCCCCGGCCTCCACGTCCCCCCGGCCCCCGCCCCGATCTCCACGGCCCCCACCCTGGCCTCCACGGCCCCCCGGCCCCCGCCCCCACGGCCCCCCGGCCCCCCGGCCCCCGCCCCGGCCTCCACGTCCCCCTGGCCCCCGCCCCGGCCTCCACGTCCCCCCAGCCCCCGCCCCGGCCTCCACGGTCCCAGCCCCAGCTGCCCCCCCCCCGTCAGCGTGAGGCCACCGCTCCCCTTCCTGTCCCCGTCTCCCCCCAGCTCCTCAACCTCTCAGCCCTCTTGGCGTTAGCAACACGTGAGCTGCGAGTTCAAACCACCAGCAAGAAAAGCCTGAGCGCACAGCCGAAGCGGCGGGGAGCACGGGAGCAGCGGGGAGCACGGGCGGGGAGCACGGGAGCGGCGGGGGGGCACGGGCGGGGAGCACGGGAGCAGCGGGGAGCACGGGCGGGGAGCACGGGAGCGGCGGGGAGCACGGCCGGGGAGCACGGGAGCGGCGGGGAGCACGGCCGGGGAGCACGGGAGCGGCGGGGAGCGCGGGGCGCGGCGTGGAGCCCCGAGGGCCCAGGCGCCGGGCAGCATGGCCGCGGCCACGCGGCTGTGCAGAGAACGCGCAGCCCCGCGTGTCTTTAAGGAAACGAGCTTTATTTGTACACTCTGAACGTTCTAATAAAAATATTATTAATAACATTAGCTACCTTCTTCCCGCGGCCGGGCGCCCAGCCCCTGAGGTAGGTGTGCGGGGACGCGGCGGGGCGCGGCCCACGGGAGCCCCCCAGCGCGTGCCCACCCGCGGCGCGGGGAGCCCACGGGGGACACCGAGGCGCGGCCTCCGCCCCCCGCGGGCTGGCCTCCGGGCTGGTAGAACGCAGGAAGCGGGGTGGGGGGCACCCCACGCCCCCGGGGGGGACACTGCGGCCGTGTCCGTGGCAAAGCCATTGACGGCAAAGAAGTCTCCGAGTCCAGACCCGGCGGGGGGCTGCGGTGCCCCCCTTCCCCGGGCGGGCGGGCGGCGGGGCCTCACTGCATCCGCTCCGGCTGCAGCTGGGGCGCCTGGTACGGCAGGAAGGCGGCGCCCGCGGGGGCGGGGGTTGCGGGGGGCAGCGCGGCGGGGTAGCCGTAGCCCACGAAGCCGGCGGGGGCGGCGGGCGAGGCGGCGTAGGGGCCCTGGTCGTAGGCGGCCGGCGGGTACGGGGCGTAGGCGGGGCTGGCGGGCGCGAACTCCAGGTAGGGCGAGGACAGGGAGGCCACGGGGCCGGCCGGGATCACCACGCCGGGCTGCAGGATGGCTTGCGGGTAGACGTAGTGGGGCGTCAGCCTGTGGGCCAAGCAGAGTCAGGGCTGGAGGCAGAGCGGGGGGGGGGGGGGGGTCAGGGTGGGGAGGGTGAGTGCGGGCCTGTGGGCCAGCTTTCCCTCCCCCCCTCCCCGGGCCCACCCCACCCCACCCCACCCCCCCACCTCCTGCGGGACCATGAGCTTTAGGAAGCTCGGGGCAAATCAACGCGCCACCGTGGGGGGCACGGGAGACGCGCGCCTGGGACCCCGGCTCCTCGAAGACACGCGACACGCGAGGACCACAGTTCAAAGCCAGCCCGGGCAGGGAACCTTACGAGGCCATCGCCACGGAGACGAGAGAAAAACCTCACGTGGCGCCGTGACTCACGGCGGCAGAGCGCAAGCCTTGCCAAGGGCTCCGGGGCGGCGTCCAGGCCCCGAGTTCAAGCTCCGCGACCAGACCGCCACCACCCACTGCAGGGGCAGTGCCATCTTGATTAAAATCTCAGGATCGCGGGCTGGGAAGGTGGCATAGCAGTACAGTGCTTGCCTGGCATGCGTGAAGCCCTGAGTTCGATTCCTCAGCACCACAGATACACAAAAAGCCGGAAGCGGCACTGTGGCTCAAGTGGCAGAGTGCTAGCCTCGAGCAAAAAGAAGCCAGGGTCAGTGCTCAGGCCCTGAGTTCAAGTCCCAGGACTGGCCAAAAAAAAAAATCACAACTGAGAAATTCAAGACAGCGAGCGAGGGCATGGAGTCAGCTTGAGAATACGGGGAGCCTGGGCGACAGCTCACACAGCCCCCCGCCTTCTGCCACCCCCCCCCCCACTCCACGGAGGCGCCCCTGCTCCAGGGCCCGGCCAGTGCAAGGCGCATCTGCCGAGGGCCCCTTGCAGGTGAGGCGGGATGGCGAAGGTGGTGGACGGGAGGGCCCCCGAGAGCCCTGCTGGTGGCCGAGCGTACCCCAACTCCACCCCACACACCGGAAAGCCCCAGGGAGCAAGGGGCAGCCAAGCCCCACCGGTGGGAGTGGGGGACACTGCAGACCCAGCCCCACCTCACCCCGGTCGCTAGGGAAACGTGCCAGGCCCCTCTGTAGCCCCCCAGGGCGGGGCTCGTGCGGGGCTGCCCGCTGGGTCGCGGGGCGCTGGGGTGCGGGTCCCACGCTGCAGCCTGAGCCCCGTTCCCGCCCCCCGGCCGGGAAGAAGCCGCACCCCTCCCCCCGCCGTCCCGGCTGAGCTCCAGCGAGCACGAGGGCCGCACGAGGGGGCGCCCCGGATTCCACGGGGGACAGGGCGGCCCCCGCAGCCCCACGGGGCCGGGGGAAGCCCGAGCGTCTCCCGTGGGGCCGGGCGGCGAGGCAAGGGGAGCGCGGGGGCGGCGAGGCAAGGGGAGCGCGGGGGCGGCGTGGGGGCGCGGGGCGGGGGGGCCCTTTCAAGGGGACCCCTTGAGAGCATTCCTTAGGCTTGGGGGTTCGGAAGCCCAGCCTGTCCCCACACGTGGGCCGGGCAGCCCTCCTGTGGGAGTCGTGGCAAAGCCAGGCAGGCCGGGCCCAAGGGGAAGGGCAGCGGGCGGCACAGGGACACCTCTGGATGTCACAGGTGGGGGTCCTGGGAGGCGCCCCCGACACTGCAGCGACCAGGGTGCCGCCAGCCATGCTCAGAACCAGCTCCGCAGATCTCACCAGCCGCACCAGAGGCGGCCGGAGGCGCCTAAGCGGAAGGAGGGAGGCCCGCACCTGCACACGCACACACACGTCCACGTGCGCGTGCACGCACACGCGCGCACGCACACACGCAACCCAACAACCTGAGCCCCAGGACCCACGTTCCCCCGCACACCAAGCCTAGACTCCACCCCATTTCCCTCCAGCCCCAGGACCTTGGCGCCCGCCATGCTTCTGCCCGCAGGCTCCTTCCCGCCGCAAGAAGCACGCTCGCCTCCTCAGCTTTCTCTGGCCTGCAGCTCTACTTTTCCTTACAGTCTGAAGGAAAACCCCTCACCTAGGCCACTGGGGTACAGAGTTCTCACCCCAGACACGACCGGGGTTCACGGCTGTCCCCCCAAAGCCAGAGCCCAGCAGACACAAGCCCCCACCCCCCGGCTGAGCCCATGGAGGCCTGGGGCCGCGTTTGGCCTGTGCCTGCCACGGTGGGCCGCCCTGCCTTCCATTTCCCCATCTGCACTTGAGGGGTTCAGACCGCGGATGGCTGTCCCTGGGGTCCCCCCTGCTCCAGAAGGGCCTGGGCCTGGGAGCGGGGGCACCGAGCCCTTGGTGGGCAGAGTGGCTGCGCGCGAGCTACCCCCACCAGGACCGGGGCAGGCGGGCCTGGCAAGCACCCCCTCACCACCGGGGTGCCGGGCCTTGCCCTGCCCTCAGAGCACAAGGCAGTCAGGAGGGAAGGGGGGAGGGCGCTTCCTGAACACAGAGCCGGGAGAGGCAAACGGCCGCTCGCGCTTGCGGGCCTGCGGGAGCCTGGTCCCAGCAGGCTGGAGATCTGCCGACCACCCTGGCACCCAGGCCCCTGGGGAGTCTCAGGAACCCCTGGGGGGCAGGGTCCCTGAGGCCTAGCAGGCGTGGAGGGGTCATGGCAGGGAAGGCTGCCTGTGGGGTCTGGGGTAGCCAGGACACACGTGACCCCGTCCACGTCACCGTGACCCTGCCCCCCCCGCCCCCCCAGTCAGACCAGACCACCCAACCAGCGGCTCTGTGGCCGGCGGCACCTAGGGGCACCCAGCTTCAGATTCCATGGTCGCCACTGAGGCCCTGCCCCCTCCTCGCTCCCCACCCCCATCCCTCCTCACAGCCAGCCTGCAGGGGGCGCTGTGATCACCAGTGGGGCCGGGCCCCTCCGGCCTGCAGGGGGCGCTGTGATCAACAGCGGGGCCGGGCCCCTCCGGCCTGCAGGGGGCGCTGTGATCAACAGCGGGGCCGGGCCCCTCCGGCCTGCAGGGGGCGCTGTGATCAACAGCGGGGCCGGGCCCCTCCGGCCTGCAGGGGGGCGCTGTGATGGCCAGCGGGGCCGGGCCCCTCCGGCCTGCAGGGGGCGCTGTGATCAACAGCGGGGCCGGGCCCCTCCAGCCTGCAGGGGGGCGCTGTGATCAACAGCGGGGCCGGGCCCCTCCGGCCTGCAGGGGGCGCTGTGGTCGCCAGCGGGGCCGGGCCCCTCCGGCCTGCAGGGGGCGCTGTGATCAACAGCGGGGCTGGGCCCCTCCGGCCTGCAGGGGGCGCTGTGATCAACAGCGGGGCCAGGGCCCTCCGGCCTGCAGAGGGCGCTGTGGTCGCCAGCGGGGCCAGGGCCCTCCGGCCTGCAGGGGGCACTGTGATCAACAGCGGGGCCGGGCCCCTCCGGCCTGCAGGGGGCGCTGTGATCGCCAGCGGGGCCGGGGCCCTCCGGCCTGCAGGGGGCGCTGTGGTCGCCAGCGGGGCCAGGGCCCTCCGGCCTGCAGGGGGCGCTGTGATGGCCAGCGGGGCTGGGCCCCTCCAGCCTGCAGGGGGGTGCTGTGATCACCAGCGGGGCCGGGCCCCTCCGGCCTGCAGGGGGCGCTGTGATGGCCAGCGGGGCCGGGCCCCTCCGGCCTGCAGGGGGCGCTGTGGTCGCAAGCTGGGCTCCGTGCCTCCGTGCGAGGCTCGGGTGCCTCTGCCTGGCCCCTGCCCCGGGTCCCGGGTCCTGGGCCCGCGGCTTCGGGAGAGGCCCCTGCAGCCCAGGAGCCCGCGGCAGGGCCCAGGAGGCAGAGTCGGAACGCAGCCTGGACGAGAACCCGAAGGCTGGCAGGCTTCCGTCCCCGCCCGGGCACAAACAACAGGTGCAGCGCGGGCTGCCAGGAGGGGCGGGGCAGCCCACGCTCCGCTCCAGCCGACTGCCAAACAGGAAGCGCTGGGGCCGTGTCTCCCAGCCCCTCGGGGGCCCCGCGGCACCCTGGGCTTGCAGACAGGACTACAGGACGCCACGCCACGCCACGCCCCGGCCTGAGCTCTGGGGGCCCGCAGACCCCGCGGAGCAGAGCCAGCCCGGGAGCCCCGCGCCCCAGGACCTCCGGCCGGGTGCCCCCACTTTGCATGGCGCGGCGTCACGCTTTGCATGCCGTGTCATTCTGAGTCACAGGGGCTCGGCCGCCCCGTGACACTGGCACCCCTCCACCGAGGAGCTCCCCCCGCCCGGCCCCCCGGCCGACGCGCCGGGCCCGCCGTGGAACAGGAGCTCTTTCAGCCTCCAGCCTGGGCCTCGGCACGAGCCGCCCAGGCACTCGGGACACCAGACACGAGGGGCTCTGCCCTGCCCCCCCCCACACAGCTGAACTGTTAGTGCCCCGAGATGACCTGCCTGCCCATGGAGCTGCCCGGGACAAGAGCTGCCGCGGGACCGGCGGAGGGCGGGGGGGCCGAACGCGGGCCTGGCGCCCTCCGGGACGGGAGGCTGCACACGAGGGCCGAGCCCCGGGGCTCACACTTGAACTCAGGGCCTGAGCACTGTTCCTCAGCCCTTTCTGCTCACGGTGCTCTTCCACCTGAGACACACTGCCCCGTCAGGCTTTCTCTTCTTTTCCTTTTTGCTGTTGGCTGGAAATAAGAGTCTCACACACTTTCCCGCCCGGACTGGCTTTGCGTCTTCAGATCTCAGCCTTCTGAGCAGCGCGGATTACAGCCAGGAGCCGGGGCGACCAGCCAGGTCCTTTAGGACCGGGGAGGGTGACGGATAGAAGCTCTTCCGAAATAACCTCCGGGGGCCCCAGGGGCAGCCAGGCCAGGGCGCCCTTCACTTCTGGGCTCTGGCTGACCGAAGCTCAGAGGGGACAGGTGTCCTTGACCCTCAGAGGCCCTTCCAGGCCGGCTCAGTACGCTGCCTGGACACAAGAACGCTCCACACTGCTCCACCTCTCCCCGGGCAGCCGGGAGCCTCTCCGCCCGAGGCCCGCGGCCCCGCCTCCCCCCCCACGCCCACCCCCGACACCGGGCATCCCCAAGGGAACCCCGCGGGCCTTGGGTGCCGATGGGAGAGGCAGGCTTCTGGGGAATCTCACCGAGCTGACGGCCTTGCTGGGCAGCCAGGCCAGGGCTCCCAGAAAGGCTTGGCCTGGAAGTGGTGCCAGGGGCTCTTCTGAACCACCTGAGCCCGGGGGGGGGGACATTTATTGACCCAGGCCCCGTGGGCCCCCGTGGCGCCCTCCTCTGGGCAGGCCGGGCCTCCACCGCCAGCCCCGCGCTGACAAAAGGGCCGAGCCAGGCCCGCGGCGCCCCAGCTCGATTGTCTACAAAGACAAAGGGGTCGCTGGGGTCGCGGCTGTCCAGGCCCGCGGAGGGCGGGAGCTCACAGCTGACCCCGCAGCCCGCCCACCGGGGCTCCACAGGGCCCGAGCAGGGGCCGGAGCTCAGGACGGTGCTCTCCGGGAAGGAGGGCCAACGCTCTACGGACAGTCCGTCCCTCCGGCCTGGCCCTGTTTGGGCCTCCACCTCTTGGCAGCCAATCAACGGTATTAAATGGCCACCCACGACCAGCCGGCGGCCTGGTTACAAACCACAGTCACCGTGAGTCAGGTGCACATGGCGGTGAACCTGTGCCCGGTTCCTGGACGCCCCGGGCCGGCGGCTCCCAGGACGCCGGGAGAAGGCAAAGGTGGCCGCGGGCCCTTCCTACTCCCCTCCGCAAAGGGCCGGAAACTCGAGTTTCTTCCCACTCACCACCCAGCACTCCGCCCCCCACCCCCGAAACACCACCAGCTCACCCTTGCCGCGGTCCCCTCAGGGACGGCACAGGGGTCCCCACGAGGGAGGCTGGTTGTCAGGATGGGTGGGAGGATGGCGGGGAGTATGGTACCCCCGCCCACACACCGGGCACGACTTTATGAGGTGCCACTCCCCTCTTTCCAGGTGAGAAAATTAAGGTGGCCATGTGTCCAGACCCAATCGTAGAGGCGGGATTTGAACCCAGGCCTGTGCTGGCCCCAGGGGCCAGGCACTGGGCACTGTCGCAGCCGCGATGGGCGACGGCAGAGCCGGAGGCTGGCACGGGAGGCCCTGGGCCCTGAAGCCGGCAGGGGCTGCACCTGCTCCGCACAGACTCACAGACACAAACAGGAAGGCCTTCCTCCTCGCCCGAACCCTTGAAGACACAAAGCCTGGGGGTGTCCCCAAACATCTCCCAACGTGGCCCTAGATGACTAGAGAACAGACCCCAGAGGGAGCAGGGAGTCTAGAACCCTCTGCCCCAGGACACTGCAAGCCTGTCCCGGGACAGACACATCCAGCCAGGCCTCCTCCAGCTCCCTAACACCCAACCTGCCAAGCCCCAAGGGCACCACCGAGCTGCCAGCGACACCCGGGGTGGGCTAGCGACCCAAGCCACGCCACAGCCCCGCCGCGAGCCTGCACGCTGCAACCGAGACCCCAAGTCCAGGCCCGGGCCGGGAAAGCCTGCTCCGGAGCCCACCCCGCCCACCGGCTCCTGCCGTGGGCCTCACGGGGGGGACCCACGCACGACAGGGGCCTTCGCGACGCAAGCGGCGTGGAAAGCAAGACACGCCGCTCTCACGCGTGGCACGCGAGGAGCTGCCGGGCCCCGCCCCGACCACGCAAAAGCGGCACCCCAGCGGGGACCCACCGCAGCGGGCAGAGCCCCACGCTGCCGCCGTCCGTCCGTCCGTCCGTCCGGGCAGCAGAGCAGGGGTGAAGGCGCCGGGGGAAGAGCCCGGCTCACTCGTTCCCCCTAGGAGCGAGCGTCCCCTCCATTCAGGTCCCCACCACACCTCGCAGGGGAGCAGGGGAGAGACGGAGGCCCCGGCTGCCCAAGGCCTGGGGGGGAAGGGGGTACGGCAGGCCGCAGGCAGGCAGGCAGGCCCCAGGCTCAGGCTTCCTGTGGCCAGGGAGGAAGACGTACATCCGCCTGCCCGGTCCTTCCACGTACGCCGTCAAACTATGCCGCGACTCTGAATAACGGAACCCCCCCCACCCACCTTTTCGGACTGGGGAAGCCCACGGCCGGGGCCTCTTCTCCCGAGACCGCCCACCCCACGCCGGCCACATCCACTCACCCATAGGTCCGCTGGATCAAGGTGGGTTGCAGCTGCTGCACACCGACCGCAAACCCTAAATGGAGAGGCATGTCAAGGGCGGCGTGCACCCCATCCAGCCCAGTCTCCAGGGATTACCAGCTCCCCATCCCCTCCTAGCACCCCCCCCCCCCGCGCCCCACACACACCAGCTGAAGCAAACTCCAGCCGGGGGGATGATGGGAGGCGGCAGAGCCGCTCTGCGTGAGGCTCAGCCTTCAACCCCGGGGCGACTTCCTCCCTCCCCGCCGGGCAGCTGGCAGTCAGGGACTTGGGCCCTCCCACTCTATCCCCGGGGCCACACACCGCCCTGACGGGGTCAAGCTCCCAAGCTGGGGTGCGTGCCCAGTAGCCAAGGCTCTGCGAGCACATGATAGCTGAGTGCCACTCCCGGGCTCCGGGGGAGGGGGGGCCCTTGCTCCACCGGGCAGATACCAGCCGCGCAGCGATGAATATGGAAACCCAGGCGAGCCCGAGCCCAGCCCTCACCGGTCTGCAGGCTGCGGGGCTTGGCGCCCAGATACGCTAGGTTCACGTTGGCCTTGCGGCCGTCGATGATGGGGTTGGGGTCTTTGCAAGCACGGTCGGCGGCTGCCCGGTCGGCCATGGTCACCTGGGGTAGCACAGAGGGATCGGGGAAGGGAAGGGGACTTGGAGGGGGGGCAGCGCTGGCACGGGTGCGCTCCCTCCCTCCCTCCCCGCTGCTGCCCCAGGACTCCAGCTTTCTCCCAAGTTCAAGTACAGAAACCACCCTCCCCTCCCCCCGGAGTGGAGAGGGAACACACCGAACCCCACGGAGGGGGAGGGGGTGGGGAGGGGTCCGGGGAGGGGCCCCGCCAGCGGTCCCCGGCGGGGCGAGGTGGGAGCCTCCCCCCCCCCCCCGCCCCGGGCCGGAAGGGAAGTAGGAAGGCGAGGCTTCAGCCGGCGTTTACTCGTTCACTGGAGTCGGGGTGCACCGGGGCGGCCCCGGCGTCTGATGGGAAGTGGGGGAGGGGGGAGGCCCCCGCGGACCCCAGGGCCGGGCTCCCGTCCCGCCGCGGCTCGGCGCCCGCCCGACGGCGGCGGGGGCGGCAGGTGCGCGGGGCGGCGCGGGCGGGGCGCGGGCGGGGCGCGGGCACTTACGAAGCCGTAGCCGCGGGACTTGCCCGTCTGGCGGTCGGTGATGACCACGGCCTCCTCGATGTCCCCGAAGCCCTCGAAGTACTTCCTGAGCGAGGCGTCGGTGGTGTGGTACGGCAGGCCGCCCACGAAGATCTTGGTGAACGTGGTGTCCTTGTGCGAGCCGTGCATGGCGCCGGGGGCGGCCGGGGCCCGCGGGAAGCCCGCGCTCGGGGCGCTCGGCGCGGGCTGCAGCAGCATGGGGGGCGCCCCGCCGCTACCGACCCGGGCCGCGCGACGCCGCGCTCATGGGGGACGACGCGAGCCGTCAGCCTGCGGGCCCGTCCGCGCGTCCGTCCGCTGCCGCCCGCGGCGCCCGACCTCGCTCCGCACCGGCGCCTCGCGAACTCGGAGCCCCGGCGTCCGCCCCGGGCTTTGTAACAGGCCCCGCCCCCGCGCGGGCCCCGCCCACCGCGCGGGCCCCGCCCCCGCCTCGGTCCCCCGCGAAGGCCCCGCCCCCGGCCTCGGCCCCGCCCCTCCTCCGGGCCACGCCCTTCTGCGCGCGGGTGCCCTCGGGAAGTGTAGTCCCGGCCCCACCCAGCCGGGAGGGGGGCAATGACGGGGCGGGAGAGGGGTCCTCGGGGCGGGGCCTGGGGGCGCAGGGGCGCGAGGGAGGGGGAGCGCTGGCCGGGAGGGAGCGCCGGGCAGCGGGTCACCTGCCCCCGTGGCCCGCGCCTGAAGCTCCGCCTGGCGCCGTGCCCCCGCCCTGCCCGTAGAGGGCGCTGTCGGGACGGACGCGAAGCTCGGGTTTCCATCTGCCAGGGTCTGTGTGTGATCCCGGCGTTGCCAGAGCCACAGGGACGCCCCAGGTTAAAAGGGGGGTGGTGTTCAGATCTAGAATTCACGCGCAAACCTGTGCGCCAGCTCCCGCCCCGGGCTTCGGAGACCCGGACGCTGATTCCTCTGTCCACACAACTGGCAGTGCGGAGGGGACTGGATCACGA
>NC_063166.1:82439578-82543699 GCF_023159225.1 Perognathus longimembris pacificus | reverse complement strand
AGCTGCTGGATCACTGAGCGGCTAGATCACGAAGCTGCTGGATCACTGAGTGACTAGATCACAGAGCTGCTGGGTCACTGAGCCGCTGGATCACAGAGCTGCTGGATCACTGAGCCGCTGGATCACAGAGCTGCTGGGTCACTGAGCCGCTGGATCACAGAGCTGCTGGGTCACTGAGCCACTGGATCACAGAGCTGCTGGGTCACTGAGCCGCTGGATCACAGAACTGCTGGGTCACTGAGCCGCTGGATCACAGAGCTGCCTACCCTGGGGCCCAGGTGGAGAGTCCGGTGTCTTGGAGGGGGGCCGAGAAGCTGCCCCACTATCACTGGTGCTGGTGACACCTGTAGGGCCACCCTCCTTCCTGTCCCCAGCCACAGAAAAGTGTCCCAGGGGAAGAGGTGACCAGACTGCCCTGGCCCAGCATCGTGCAAACGCCAGCCTCTTGTTCAAAAGGCACTTAAGAACTTCCAGTTGGCTTCAGCATTGAACAGGCCCCAGGATGGGTCTGAGGCAGCCCTGGTCAGGCCCCTGACACCCCCACTCTTGGGTAGGGAGTCCCTGCCCCCTCCTCAGCTCCTGTGCAAAAGAATCCGTCCCAGCCATCCCAGGGGACCACGTGGAGATTGTCGCGGACAGGAGAAGAAGGTTTGAAAGGTTTATTAGTGGGGCGGGACCTCCGAGGGGAGAGGGAGGGAGCGCTATGGCATCTGAGCCTTATTCAGGTGGTTCGGGGCTACACCCAAAGGGGAAGTAGGCAGGTCGGCCTGGTGAGTGGGCGTGGCTCATGATCGCTCTAGGGCAGGGAGTTCAGGTATGGGTGGATCTGGGGGCTTGTGGGAGGGGCTGAGGACCTGAGGCCTGGTGCCCTGGGGACCTACAGCCCCTAGGTGGGGTCACCACCTGCGGCCTCCTCTTGGACAGGGGCACCCAGGTGGGAGTGGCACCCCTGCTGGAGGGGGGGTGAGCAGCGGGGAAGCCCCTGGTCTGTGCTGCCCACCTTCTGGCCACTACCCAGCCCAGGCTCCGGTTCCAGCCAGATGAACCCTGCCCAGCCATTGGAGGGGTCTGATGCACCCCGACCCCACCCCAGCCTCCTGGGAAGGGAACCCCAAGTCCTCCAAGATGGCCTCATTTCCTGAGCTCTGCTCGTGCCTCTGACCTTTGCCCTTTGCCTATCACCCTCAATCAGGCCTTCCTTTAGGACACCTGCCCCTTACCTAGAGAAGATGGCGTGTGTTGAGCAAATCCACCTGGCCAGGCCGCCTCCAGGGCCTCGGGAGGCCCCTGCGCTTGCGCGTGATCCTAACTCGCCCACTCGAGGCCCTGCAAGGATCTGGAACTCTATCCGGGGACTCAGTTTCCCCTCGGTGACACCCAATGGGGCCACTGGAGCAGGCTACGGCCAGAGTGGCAGACATGTAGCCTACAAATCCCTTGGCCGCCAGAGGCCACTGCCCCCCCCCCCCCGCCCTGCGGAATAGCCCTGGGAGGGGGAGACGCCGGGCTCGGGGAGCCGGGGCCCCAGCCCCTTGGGGCACCACCCGCCTCGGCACCTGCCCCCCATCCCAAGCGGTAATGGCCTGGATTTGCACCCTGGAGTTACAGCCAAAGCCCCGGATCTTTCCAGAAGTCCGAGGGAGAGTGGCGAGTGCTGGGAAGCGTGTGTGTGTGTGTGTGTGTGTGTGTGTGTACGCACGCGTGCACACGTGCTGGTACTGGAGCTTGAACCTGAGGCCTGGGCTCTTTGGGTGAAGGCTGCCCCACCCCTCGAGCCGCCTCCGCTGGCAGCTCTCTGCTGGCTCCTTGGAGATGAGTCTCGAGGCTTTCTTGCCTGGGCTGACTTTGAACGGCCGTCGTGGGGTCTCCGCCGCCCCGGCACGCAGGGGCCCGGAGCCCATCTTGTCCTCAGCGGCGTTCCGCGAGCACAGGTCTCCAGCTTTGGGGGTGGGGCGGCTCTGGGGTTGGGGAGACGCGGGGATGGGCGGCCACGGCGCCACCGGCCTGCTCACCCCTCGGTAGAGGGCAGTCAGCCCAAACTCACGTGTGCGGATGAGCCGCGGGGTTAGGGGGAGCGGGCCTTGGTGGTGGGGACTCCGTGGCCGTGGGGGGGGGGGGGGAAGCTCTGCTGTGCAGGGCCCCTTTCTTGCCAGAGCTCCCTGGACTCGGTCAGATCCTGTCCCGGGACTCGGGAGAGGCTGGAGAGTTCCATGGCCAGGCAGGGATGGAGCCACAGGACTGACCACGAGGAAGCCAGAGGCAGCCTGCCCACTGCCTGGGCGCCGGTGGCTCCGCCTGTCATCCTAGCCACTCGGGAGGCTGAGATCCGAGCGTCAAGTTCAAAGCCAGCCCCGGCAGGAAGCTCCCTGAGGCTCTTCCCGTCAACGAAGCACCAAAGAAAGCCAGAGACGGAGCTGCGGCTCAAGTGGCAGAGCACCAGCCTTGACACAGCTCAGGGCAGGCCCTGCACGCAACCCCGGAGCAGCACGGAACAAACAGCGGCCAGCTGGGTAGCAGCCGAGTGACGGCCGAGGCGAAGCCGGAGGGCAGCTCTGTCAGCTCCGGCGTCCGACCTGAGCAGGGCCAGGCTGGTCGAGCTGGTGGAGACAGGCTCTTGTGCCAAGGCCCTGGGGCTGTGGGGGCCCAGGCCGGGTCACAGCCGTCCCCACCCTCTCCTTCCCACCCAAGAGCTCGGAGCCCACGGGGGCTTTGCCGGGCTCCCCGCAGCGGCGGCCTGTGGTTTGGGAGACCCACGGGAGTCTCCTAGGGCCGCAGCCAGAGATGGAGGCGGCTCGCAGAGGTGCCTGGTTGTTCTTTCTGCCCTGAACATGGGGATGGTGTCTGGAGCTGTGGCCACGTCTTGTGACAGACAGGGGGCCTGGTACACGAAACCCAGACAGCATCTGGCAGTGTGGTCTGGAGACATTTCTGGTGGTCACAGGTGGGGGGGAGGGAGTGCTGGGGGTGGACATTAGGAACCCACGACGCCCGCTATGTCAGAGGGTTCACCTGACCCACGTCAGTGAGAACCCCATGCTAACCCAGCACTCAGAAGCAGGGCCGCGGTGACTCCTGGGGGGGAGGGGGGACGTGGCCGGCAGGAAGTCGGGGGGGCTCTCTAGGTACCGAGCCTCCCACAACACCAAGGCCAGGGCTGGGGTCGGGGTGCACACAGCTCTTCCATGTTGGGGGGCCAAGGCAGAGCCGGAAGTCACATGCCACACAAGTTGGGCAAAATCCGAATGGTGTTCTTTTTAGGGCCAGGGCCAGTGGGGTGCCATCTACACAGTGGGGTGCCATGTTCACAGGGGGCCGGCCTCACGAGGCCCCGCGGCCCCCATCCACAGCCACAGCCCGCGAGCCGGGCCTCGCCGGCCAGCAGAGCCCTTTCTTCATGACGCGGCCAGGCTCGGGGCTCCGGTACAGCCGCACACAGCGGGCAAGCCAGCCGTGCGCCTGTCGTGTTCTAACCCAGTGTTTTCAGGGCAGCTCCTCGGTAGAAAAAGCAACGGCACATCCAGGTGCCCGTGGCTCGCGCCTGTAATCCTAGCTAGAGGACTGCAGTTCAAAGCCAGCCAGGGCAGGAAAGTCCGTGAGGCTCTTATGTCCACTAAACTATCAGATAAGCCAGAAGTGGCGCTGTGGCTCCAGGGGCAGAGCGCCAGCCCTGAGCACAAAGAAGCTCAGGGACAGCACCCAGGCCCTGACTGAGTTCAAGCCCCAGGACCCGCCCCCCCCACACACACACAATACACGTGCGCGGGCACACAAACAAATCAATGTGACCGACATTCCATTACTGATTTGCATCTCCTTCCCAGGGCTGGCAGGGAAACGCGGGGTAAAGGCTGGAGGTCAGGCACTGACGGCCCACACCATCTCCTTCACGGGTCTAAGGAGGGCTCAGCTTCACGCGGATGCTGGTGCTCACATCACAATCCTAACTACTCACGGGCTGAGATCTGAGGAGCACAGTTCAAGGCCTGCCTGGGTAGGCAAACGTCTGGGAGACCTTAGCCATCAAAAAGTCCTAGGTGGAGCTGTAGCGCAAATAATAGAGCACCAGCCTTAAATGAAAAAGCTAAAGGACAGAGTTACAGGGCCGAGCTCAAGCCCCAGGGGACACACACGGGGACACACACACACACACACACACACACGTGTTCAGTCATTCACTCGTTTATTAGTGGTGCTGGGAACCAAATGTGCTCTACTGCATGATTTTTAAGGCTATTCTTCCAAGAGGAAAATCTTTCCACCCCACCTCCCAAACACCTGAGGGCCGTGGTAAGAAGAGTAAACTGAGGGGCCGGCCAGCACTCCACCGGATTCAAACCCCAGGACAGGGCCAGGAGCACCGGCTCCAACCTCAGCAGACAGGGTGGGCACTGGCGCCCCCTGCTGGTCAGACTGGAACAGCGCCGGCTGAGAGCATCGGCCAGCCACTTGGGCTTCATTTCTGATGGCCCAACGCCAGTCTTCCAGGATAGCTGGTGTGTGTGTGTGTGTGTGTGTGTGTGCGCTTGCACACATGCACATGCATGCACAGATGGGTGGATCCATATGGAAAATGAAGCAAGAAAGGGGTGGATGTATAGCTCAAGAGGTCGAAGGCCTGCCTTGGAAGCCCAAGGCCAAGTTCAAGAAAAAACAAAAATCAGAAATGTAGGCTGGGAAGGTGGCCTAGTGGTAGAGCGCTCGCCTAGCACGCATGAAGCCCTGAGCTCGATTCCTCAGCACCACATACACAGAAAAAGCCGGGAGTGGCGCTGTGGCTCAAGTGGTAGAGCGCTAGCCTTGAGCAAAAAGAAGCCAGGGACAGTGCCCAGGCCCTGAGTTCAAGTCCCAGGACTGACAAATCATAAAAGTGACCAGGCCAGGGAAGCAATGCCAAAGCCCACACTACACGGACGCACACGCGCGCACACATCCTGAGTACCAGCAGCACCTCCCCCGCCGCGGCTTCCCGTGTGGATTGCTGGCCGAGGCGGCCGAGGGCCGGAGCTCAGAGAACTCACCTTGCGCAGAGGCTCTCCTAAGACGTCTACAAAAGGTTCCACGCGGGAAAACGGGCCTACAGCCAGTGGGCCTGACTTCATTTAGGACAGACTTTCACCTAGCAGGTAGTTTGTGAGCAGCCAGCACCGAGGCCACGAGAATACACACAGCGGCTCCAATGCGAGCATCGCCCTGCACGCGTGCCAGGAATTCCAACGACGTGAGACCGCCAAGCCTTAGCCAGGCACAGATCGGAGCAGCCCCACCAGGGCGCACAGGCCTGCGGCAGTCCTGCCCCTCAGCGGGAAAGAGGGGGACCCCAGGAGGGGAGGGGCTGTGGGGGTCGGGTCCGCCCCTTCTCCCCGGGGTGAAGACTGCAGCCCAGCCTTGCCGGCGGTCTAGCGGGAAGGCCGTTTCCCCAGAGCAGGCAGGGAGGGATGGGAAAGGGAGGCAGCGGGTCAGCTTCAAAATATTTTATTATAAAATGCAGCCCGGGGCTCCGGGGCGGCTTTCCCGGTCCCCGGCACACTGAGCGCCACCCCGGAGCCGCCCGCCCAGGACCCAGCCTCCCGGGCGGCCCGGGTCCCTGGTGGCAGGGGGCCGGGCAGCGGGCAGAGCAGCGGGCAGCGGCTGGCGGGGGGTGGGGGGGGCCGCCGGGCCCCGGGCCGGCCGAGCCCGCTTGCTCGCTCCCTCCGGGGGGCCCCGCCGCACAGCCCCCGACCTGCACGGCGCAGGCCGCCTCCAGAGCCCAGAGCCCCCGCTACTTCTTATTCCTTGGCTTTAGCTCTTCAGCAGCATTCCGCAAGAAAATGTAGTTTTTCTTCTGGGGGTTATAGAACTCGTGTCCCTGGAAGGGAAAAACACACACAGCTCAGTCGACGCACAGCTGGCGTGGTGGGGGTTTTTCACGTCCATAACTAAATGCGTGAATGAAGAACACAAGAAAGCATTACTGAAGCAAAGAAATAAAAGCCACAAGTTCAACACAACTTTAGGACTGGGATGTGGTGCAGTGGTAGGGTGCTAGGCCAGCAAGCACAAGGTCGCGGTTCAAACCCAAGTACCACCCAAATCTCTCTAACCCTGAACGGTGGAGGGCCGGGGCGAGTGTCCCCGGGAGGTAGGCCCTGACTTCTGTCAGGCCGGCAGGGGCCCCCGCTCTGCGGCCGCTCCGAGCTTCTGCGGGGGGAGGGGGCAGCATGGGAGGCAGGGACAACAGGACAGCGGAGGCCGAGGTTGTGTGGCTGCTGGGGACCAGGAGGCGCTGCCCAGCACAGGGCGGAGCCGGCGGGCAAGTCCTGGACACAACACGCGCAGGAGCAGCAGCGGCCACCCAGGCCTGGAGGGAGGCGGGCGCCGCTGGGGGCCACCACGGCTCTGCTCCCGCCGCCAGGGCACGCTCGCTCAGAGCTCTCCGAGCATGAGACGGCCCTCGACAAGTGTCAATTCACACCCGCCATGCGCCACGCGCAGCTTTTCTCAGAGGGCGGCGTCTGGCTGGGAGCCGATGTCAGCGACAAGCAGCCCAGAGGCGAGCTGAGGCTGCCGTCTGAACCCGCGAGGCCTCGGCATTCCGGGGCAGTCAGCGGGGCCTCCCGGTGCCGTCCACTGCTCCGTGAATGCCTTCAGAACAGCCAGGCCACCGCGCAGAGGTGCACGTGTGTGTGTGTGTGTGTGTGTGCGTGCGTGTGCACGATGCATGCTGTGTGTGGGGAGGGAAGCAGGGCCTCCACCCCTGAACTACTTCTAGCCTCTCCGGAGACTTGAGACTTGCCCAGCTGCCCACAAACTCCTGGCAAATCCAGTGTGGATTGGGAAGAAGTGAATCAGCGAGGCCCCGGGGGCAGCGGGAGAGACCAAGGCCTCAGGACCCTATGCCAGCCAGGCACACACCCCACCCCAACCTGTGCTCCCTGGATAGGAGGGGTGGGCCGTGAGCCATGGACTAGAGCCAGGAACGGGGAGGACGTGGCGTGTCGCTGCTGTGCCAACGCCCGTCACCCCCCGGCCGCCCAGGTGCCGGGAGCAGCACACGGTCCCGTGGCAAGATGAGGAGTCCCTTTCCTGGTGATGGCTTCACCAGGTGCAAATGACCACCGCAAGTACCGGCGTGCACGACCACATGTCCTCTGTGGCCGGCTCAGCCACACCCCACAAATGGCACCTCATGTTCTTGCCTGGCTTCCCCCCCAGCACTCAAAAGCCCGCTCTCCCACGCCTGGCTTTCGGTGGTTCAGTGAAGATGAACACTGATGGCCTCTCATGCCCAGGCTGGGTTCGAATCACAATCCTCAGGTCTCAGCCTCCTGAGACGCGAGGATTACACGGCTGAGAACCCGGAGCCAGGGGTGGAGGGGGCAGCGAACCTGGGAGGTTGGAGAGGACAGAGGTGGACGACCCTGTTCTGGGCTCCCAGCAGATGCGGAGGGGCCGCCCCGGCGGGCCGTCTCCAGGACACAGTGCCCAGACCCATCAGCTCCCCATGCCCAAACCACAACCCAACCCCTGGTGCCCAGGCAGGCGCCAGCCCTCTGGCCGCCCTTCCCCTGCTCTTCCCAGCAGCGAGCAGAGCCCCTTCTCCAGGGCACCAGCCAGGACTCGCAGCCCGGAGAGCGTCCCAACTCCACACGGGCCTGCGCCTGCCCTTGAGGCCCCGGCTCCTGCAGCGGCTCACCTTGGACCAGTCGTAGCTGGAAGCGTAAGCAAATATGTTGCCGTTGTGGTTGAAGCAGCACGCCGAGATGGGCTGGTCCAGCTGCTCTGAGGTCTTCAGTTTTGTCCGGGCGTCCTTGTCCCAGAAGCTGAACCGACCGTCGGACCCCACGGTAGCCAGAGTGCCGTGGACAGGATGGAAGGCGATGCCGTTCACCTGCAGGGCGGACACGCACGGTGAGCCGCGGAGGCAGACACGGCCCTGCCAACACACACGGCGGACACGCACGGTGAGCCGCGAAGGCAGACACGGCCCTGCCAACACACACGGCGGACACGCACAGTGAGCCGCGGAGGCAGACACGGGCCTGCCAACGCACGCCTGTGCCGCGAGTCAGGAACACCGCCAACTCGCCGTGCTCCCTGAGCCACGCCAGCCCAGAGCCGAAGCCGCCAGGCGCAGGAGGGCAGAGCAGCCAGCAACCCCAGGCAGTGCAGCTCAGAGAAATGCCAACAGCAAAAGCCTGTGCTCCAGAACAACCAGAACGCGGCCAGTCACTGTGCACACACAAACACAAACGAGACCCACACGCTGGCCGAACACGCGGGCTCTTCGAAGATCTTTTCTGCTGTCACTGGGTGTGAGGCTTGCACTCGGGGCCTGGACGCTGTCCCTGGGCGTTTGCTCAAGGCTAGTGCTCTACCACTTGGCGCCCTGGGCTCCACTGGCAGGCTTCTGGTGGCTAACTGGGACTACGCCTCAGACCTCCCTGCCTGGGCTGGCATCAGCTGTGATGCCAGCTCTCGGCCTCCTGAGTAGCTAGGGTTCCAGGCGAGAGCGAGCCACTGGGGCCCAGCTAGCGGGTTTTTTTTTTAAGGAGTACTGAGATTGAAATCAGGGCCTTACTCTGCCTAAGCCTGAGCTCCATTTTTTTTTGTTGGTTGTGGGGCTTGAACTTGGGGCCTGGTGCTGTCCCTGAGCTCTTTCGCTCAAGGCTAGTGCTCTATCACGTGAGTCACAGCACCACTTCCAGTTTTCTGGTGATTGCAGAAAACTTAAAATGAGTCTCAATGACTTTTCTGCTGGGGCTAGATTTGAACCATGTTCCTCAGATCTCAGCCTCCTGAGTAGCTAGGACAACAGGCATGAGCCTGATACCAGCTCCAGTGCTTTCTGTTGGGTCATTTTTCAGTGAGTCTGCCTGGCACACCTGGGCTGCGTTCCACGTGCACTAGGCTTTCTGTTGCAGCTGGGCTGACGGTGTGTACCACCACACTCAGCTGCTTCTACACATGGTTACACACATTTCCTGCCCAGGCTGTTTTCTGGACCTCAGCATCTCACACAGCAGGGGCCAACAGGCCCAAACCCATGTGCGCAGCTATCTGTTGATAGCTTCTGCCTGGGCTGGCCTCAAACCAACATCTTCCGGACCTCAGCCTCCCAAGTAGCTGGGATTACAGATGGAGCCACTGGTGCCCACCAGGACTACGCTTTTCTGATCCTGTAATGCCAGTAGCACCGTCTCCCAGTCTTTCTGGGAGAGTTCCCAGGGTGAAGTCCGGCTTCTTCCCACATACCGCATAGATGTCCTGAGGAGCAGAGGTGTTGGTTCCATTGGAGCGATGGCATTTGAAGGTGAAGTTATCTTTGGCCCTGAAAAGCAAAGACTCATCTTAGCTTGTCCATCTAAGTCTGCGTGACTATTCCCATGGGCTGAGTCCACTTACGGGTTTGGGGGGTTGATGTAGTGAATGGCCACTCTCCCCTCGATACTTCCCAGGGCAAACCCAGTCGGCTTATTCTGTTTGTCTTTAAAAATAGCCACACAGCGATGCTAGAAAATTAACACAGCGAATGTGAATGTCAGATGTCACAGCTATGAGATGTGACCCAGGCATTTTTATCCTGGTGAGTTCTGCTTTCTGTCTTTTCCAGAGTCGCGTGATTCTGCCTGCTCTGCACATAGCTAGTGCTGTACAGGTGCCCTCCAGATGACCCTCAACCAGCATGCCAGCCGGCCTTCGCCAGGCAGGTGCCCTCCTGCGGGCATTTCCCAGCAGGGCGGTGGAGGGCCATCTGGCAGGTGGCCCTGAGGGGAGCGCGGGGTGGGAGGGCAGGCTTTCCAGAGTTGAGCCGAGTCCCATCCTCCACCACGACTGTGGCCCTGGGAGCTCCGTGTCTGGGACTGGGCGGCTTGTGTTCCTGGCTGGCTGGTTCACGGTGTCTTGGTTCCTCCGGCTCCCACAATGGCAGACCCTCCTCGTTTAGGAAGACCAGGAGCAGGGCTGTCTTTCTTGCTCCTGACCTGGGCTCTGCGGGGTGACCTGGGCAGGACCGTAGACCCAGCTGGCTCGATTCTGACATTTGCAGGGTCCCCGTCCTTACAGAGCTCACCAGCTCTTTCTAGCCTGGCCTTATTTGCATGGCCTTGACCAAGCAGCGCAAAACCAAAAGCCCATCTAAATTTTAAATAAAATTAAAAGAAGTTTCGAAAGCAAAGCTTTCTAGTCCTGTTAGCATCGTTGGGCCTCAGCGGTGCTGCAGTGAGTCTAACCTTCAGACAACAGAGTGTGCCCCGTAACATGCAAGCTCAAGAGGGCACACGCGTGCTTACCTGCCATTTGTGGCTTATTTTGTGGAGATGGGACCTCATTAGCTTGTTGCCAGGTTTCCCTTGTACCACGACCCCCCTAATCTCCTTGAGTAGCTGGGATCACAGGTATGAGCAACTGAGCCTGGCCTTCTTTTTCCAATAAGCAGTTGTACAAAGAATGCTCACGATTCTATGTGAAGCTGTAAGTACACTGTGTCTCACATCCCCCCCCATTCCCCCCCACCCCGTGCCCCGGCCTTGTTTCTTGGTGTTCTCTGCCCCACCTGGTGTTTGAGAGGAGACTCTATCCTCCTGAACTCAGAAGGCTGGTTTTCCAGCTGGTAGACAATCAGGCCCCGCTCTGCAGTGGCCACCACGGCCATTGGATATATCTAGGGGTAGAAGAAAGCGGAAACACTTAAAATTCAGGAGGAAGAAAGCTTTTTACATCAAGGGATTAGACCAATGGCTTCAGTCATCAAGTCCGGAAACTTTAAGTTTACTGGTCACTATCGACTGGGGCTTGTGCGGCCATTCACATAAAGCTCAGGCTGGGGCCGGAGTCCCCTCTGTCCCAGGCTCCCAGTGCCTGGGCGCCTGCACTTCTGGGGCTCCCATCCCTGCCTCGCCCCCCCCCCCCCGTGTCCGCTTCTCCAGAGCACAGGGGGGCAGGCTAACAGTCCAGAGGCACGCAGGCGGCGGGGCTAGCCCACGGCGTCCCTTCCGCATGTGTCTAGGATACACCAACAGAACCTGCACCTATCATCTTCCAGGCCAAGTCCCACAAGCGTAATTCCAGGGTCGGCTCGCATAGAACAGAAGATTCACCTGGAGCAGAGAACACTCTTCCTTCTCACGCGTCAGCCCCTGCCCTCCTACTACAAGTCACTGCACCCCGCGCGGCACCAGTGGCTAGTGTGCACCTAAGTGACACACCTGCTGATAAAGCAGTCTCCTGACCTGTGGTTCCTAAGGAGGAGGAGGGGCTCTAGACCCCGGCCAAGGCATACCCTCACACCCTCAGGAGAGCCATGCCTGCTTCAAAGGATTAAAATGCTGTTCCTTACCACGTCGGCGCAGTAGCACCTTTCGGGGAGCTGCAAGACCATCATAGGGTTGGACGAGCGGGTATCCCAAAACTGAAAGCAAGAGGAGGGGGCGGAAGTGACTGCTGGAGCTGCAGTCTTGGACTGAAAAGCACGCACAGCCCCCCAGTAGTGCGGCGCCCCCCACCCCCAGCAGCGCGGCGTACCTTTAAGGTCTTGTCCCAGCTTCCAGTCATCACACAGCTGTAGTTTGGGGCTTTAATCCAATGAATAGTCTTAACAGGTGCATCGTGCTTTCAACAAGACAAAGCAGACAGATCAATGCAACAATCTGTTAAGAAGCCTGGGTTCTGGAAATCAGAGGAACTTAACTGAGGTCACAGCAAACACCGGCACCCAGAGTTCGGCACTTCTGCAAGACCAGAAGCACCCAACACAACACGGCAGTGTGAGTCACACCAAGCCCGCCCCAAGAGAAGGACCCAGGGAGGATGCCACCCTGCCAGCTCTACTCACTGGGGGTGGGGGGGGCCAGGGTCGGGGAGATGCTTCCAGAACAAGGTGCTGTGATCTGTGTGTAACTGTCCCGCAGAAGCACCAGTGTGGAGAGTCCCTCTCTGACCCTCTGCACCCCCAGGCCAGGCCCCCAAGTTTGGGTTCTCTTTGCTTCACTTCAGGTGTGCCACGGAGACCACACCACTTGTGTGACAGTGCCTGGCACACAGTGAGTGCTCAGTGAACACTTGTGATGAGCAGCACACAGGTATTGTATGTGCAAACGTGAATGTCCCAGGATCACCTGCAACGTCTCTCTTTCCACAATGCCACTGCCCATGGCGAGGCCGACTCAAATCTCTGCAAAGGGTTTGGAGCCGCTGGCGCGTTTATACAGGTGCCTCAGCTCTGACCAAATGGCTGGACAGCCAGATGTACTTCCATTCCCAACAGACAGTGCCTCCCAACGCAAGTCCCTGGCCTGGGCCCGGTACCTGAGCGATTTGAATGGCCTGGTTACTGTTGAGGTCCCACATCTTGGCTGCTTTGTCACATGATGCTGTGAATACTTTGCTCCCATCCTACAATAAAATAAGAACCTGCTATTAAAAAAACATTAAGCCATACTTAGTCATTAGGTTAATGTATACATTTTGCTATTCTTATTTTTCCTTATTTGGGAACCCTGTGTGTCGCAAACTACAGTATCAAACAGCAACACTTTACCATTTATTAAGTTAACATATAAGCAGGCGTGTGTGTGTGCGCGCGCACAGGCGCATGCATGCACGCGTGCATGCGCTATGCATGCATCTGCCAGGGCTGGGGCTTGACCTCAGGGCCTTGTGCTCTCACTTGGCCTCAAGGTTGGTGCTCTACCAGAGCCACAGCTTCACTCTGTCTTTTGGTGGTTAACTGAAGGTGACAGCCTCAGGGCTTTTCTGCCCAGGCTGGCTTCAAACCATGGTCTTCAGATTGTAGCCTTCTGAGTAGCTAGGAATACAGGCATGAGCCACGGACACACGGATATTAGCTGGCTTAAAAAAAAATCAAGTAGCATGTGCAGCTACACAATCACAGAGTCCCACCCCTCATCCTGACCGTCCTCTCAAAGGCATTTTGGGAACACTATCTTTCCGTACTTTGGTAAACTGTAAGTCTTCAGAAAAGTTGCCGTACCACGTAAATACTCATCAACTTTGACCTAGACTGGCTGACAGAAGCGCGCAGTACACCTGCCTGCCTGCCTCTGCGCGAGTGTGTCCACAATCACCACCTCCCTGCAGCTCCTGTGACGCCCGGCACGGGCACTCTCCGCCAGCACCGTTCTCACCGTCCTGTCCCAACCACAGAGCGCCCAACGCGGTCCTCAACTGCAGCCGGCGGAGGGCGACCAGAGGCTCCCGGCCTGCAGCACGCTGTGCTGTGTTGTGCTGGGCGCCACGCCACGCCACGCCACGCCACGCCAGCTTTCCTCCCACACAGGCCACGGGCCAGATCTGTCTCAGGGCCACTCTGTGAACCTGGCATCGCCTACGTCCTCCCCTACAGCAGTCTGCCCATGGAAGCTGCCGGGCCTCCTGAACAAGGGAGAAGACTTGCTCCTCCATCTCTGGAGGACCCCAGGGACAACACCACAGGCCCTGTGAAGTCAGCTCGGGCACAGATGGCCGCACCTCCTCTAGCAGCCATGCTCAGACACCGCACACACCGCCTGTGGATCTCCAAGGCATTTGTGTGGAGTGGAAGAAGCGGCTACCAGAGGCTCTGACTGCACACTTCTGAGCTACTACAGCTTAGGGACGCAAAACAAGCATGACCGTTCCCGGAGCTGGAGTGCGATTAGACCTGACTACAGAGGACTGGGGGGCGGGGGGTGATGGGCTGGGTTGTGTCTTGGTGACCATGTTCTGCCAAGACCAGGGCTACACGCAGCTCAGCTTTGCTACGTCTGTAATACAGCAACTTGACTGAGAGGATGGAGGCCCGAGGCTGGCTCTGAGCACTGCGGGTCCTCCGCCTTGACTTTTCCAGGCTGGACTCAGCTGCGGCAGCAGTGACCGGGAAAGGAGATGGGAGCCAAGAGCTGTTAGCCCGTCAGCCCCTGCCCTCCTCTGCCCACTGCAACCCCACAGGGGCCCCAGCATAAAGAAAGGGAAGGAAGGTTCGTTCAGAGGAAATGGGAACTGCTCAAGTTCAGGGCCTGAAAAGGAAAAGAATCCCCAAATAAGCCAAATATTCTGAAGGCCCAATAACAGAAGTCTCCCCTTTTCACTCTAGGATCTTCTAGGATAGTAAATTTTCTTTTTCTTTTTTTTGCCAGTCCTGGGTCTTGGGACTCAGGGGCGCAGCACTGTCCTTGGCTTCTTTTTCCTCAAGGCTAGCACTCTACCACCTGAACCACAGTGCCACTTCCAGCTTTTCCTGTGCTGAGGAATCAAACCCAAGGCTACATGAATGCGAGGCAAGCACTCTACTGCTAAGCCATATTCCCAGCCCTAAAATTTCTAACTTTAAAAGCAAAATAAGCTCCTGGCATAGAAGAAAAGCTTTAAGGAATTATATGGGCACAGCTCAGCACCTTACAGCCGAAAGAGATCATACAATTCCCTGCTCAAGATAACATGTCAATAAAATGCTTTTTAATGAAAAAAAATTCAGAGAGTAACTAAAGTCATCATTAAAAGCACCAATATTTATAGAAACAGTGATTTCAGAAACTTAAAATTCCTATGGCTACACACATGCCACAGGTGAGCATCCTTAACCCAATGACCAGAACACTCCACATCGCCTAACACTCTGGTCACGTCGTGTCAGGTAAGGAAGAATGATGACTGTTTCGGATTCGGAAGAGTGAATTGCACAGTATTTTAAGTAGATAAGAACGTTAGAAATGGACTTGAACCAAGTGGCTCACATCTGTAATCACAGCTGCTCAGGAGGATTGTGGTTTGAGGCTAGACAGGACAAAAAGTGCGTGAGTCTCCACGTGGACTACTAAGCTGAATCTGATGGAGCAAGCCTGGCATCCAGCTTCCCGGGAGGCGGAAACAGGAGGATCGGGGCCCAAGGCCAGCTCTAGGTAAAAGACAAGAGCTCACCTGGAAACTAAACACACAAAGGGCTGCGAGTGTGGGTGCAGGGGAAGAGCGGCTGCCTAGGGACTGCAAGGCCTTCGGTGCGAACCCCAGCCCCGCCAAAGCCAGGAAGGAGTGGACCAAACTTACGTCGCTCCAGCAGACGTCGAGCACGGGCCCCGTGTGCATCTGCTGCGCTTTTGGAATGGTCTGCCCGCTGTCCTGAACCTCCCAGCAGCGAACCTGCAGCAGCGAGACGATTCCGTCACCACCCAGTAACTGGTGGGTACGGTTCACCACCCCGCCTCCCGACCAGCCTAACTACCTAGTGCAACAATGATGCCTCTGAAATGCCCGCCGGCGGCTACTTTCCTGCTCAGCAGTAAAACATAAAGACTCCTCTGCTTGCACATAAATCACTTCGTATGCCCCACCTGTCACTTAGGGCAGAAGAGAATATTGCTCACATACAACTGTTCAGACGGGACACCAAGTTGCAAATTTACCTTTCTACTCTGAATGCTTCCATTTTTATGTATTTCTCCTTTGTTCATAAAAGTAGCAGGTTGGACTTTCCTGTCCTAGAAGGACAGGATAGCTGGCTCACTCTGCCAAGCTGTCCCCCGACCCCCAGACCTGGTGTCGGCATGCTGGGCCTCCTGCCACTCGTGCTGGTGCCCCAAGGACTAGGCATTCTGGGACCCTGGCTGTACCTGCACAACCCTGCACCCTTCTAACACTTCCCGGCAACAAATCAAATGAAGCCTTTCAGAAGCACACACAAAAAGCCAATCTGCTCAGCCCTGACTTCCTCAGGCCTTCCAGGGCTGCAGGCCAGTGTGGCATCTTCCACAAACTTCAAAGGAGCCTTCACCTACTATCATTAGCGCTGTGGTTTTGTAACCTCCACACCCTCGCTGGAGGCGCAGCGGGGAGGCGGCAGCCGGCAGGCTGAGTGGGCCTGTTCCCTGGCTCCCAGACTCAGATCCGTGAATGTGGCTTTAGCCCAGTGCCACAGCGCGGGCTCTCACTGCCGCACACGGATTCAGAACATGTGCATAGATCACATCATCGCATGGTCTTGCCCCGGAGTCCCGGGAAAAAGCTCAAGGTGCAGCGTGCCGGTCATGGCCGAGCACCCTTCTCCTGAAGTGCTGCTTTAATTCACATGTGGACCAGCAGCACACATCAGGCCCAGCCGACTCTGGCTAGCCTCTTATTCTTCTACACTTACACAACAAGGCTTCCTTCTGGTCGTGAGTGTGGTGAAGGTCACGCTATTCTACTTGTGAAGAGTCTCTTCGCATCCTAGTAGCGTTTGAATCTTTCTTTTTGTCTGTCATGATTTTGTGTATACAATAAAGGAAACAGCTGGCTTGGGAATATACCTCCTGGTAGTGATATGATACAGGGGCTCATACCTGCAATCCTAGCTACTTGGGAACCTGGGATTGGGAGAATTGCAGTTCAAGGCCAGGCAGGTCACGAGACCCCATCTCAGTCAGTAACGGGGTGCAGCTGGAGCTCCGGGAAGCAGTCCCGGACGCACACAGGCATCTGAGGCGTACTTACATCGTTGGCCCAGGAGCCTGCAATGAGGAAGTTCCCCGGCAAGGTGGGAGGGCTGAAGGACAGACACCCGATGCTATCGTCTGGAGAAGACGTCACCTCAATGTCCTGTTGGCAAAGATACGGCTAGAATGTCCACATCACAACATCAAACCTCCACCTTCTTCACTCAGCACTCAGGGTGGACTTCATGCTTTATGATCCAATTATATGAGCTGGAAATGTGGCTTAGTGGGAGAGTGCATGCCTAGCATGCATGAAGCCCTGGGTTCGATTCCTCAGTCCACATACACAGAAAAAGCCAGAAGTGGCGCTGTGGTTCAAGAGGTAGAGTGCTAGCCTTGAGCAAAAAGAAGCCAGGGACAGTGCTCAGGCCCTGAGTTCAAGCCCCAGGATGGGGAGAGGGGGATCCAATCAGACCTTCCCTTACGTTGGTCAGCAGAGAAAAGCTCTGGCTGGAAGCCAACTCTCCTCATGGCAGCCCCCCGGCTCAGTCTTGCCCTCCCCTCCTGGAGTCCTACGTGGGTCCTGGGCAGCTCAGTTAACCTGGAGACCTGGCAGGTGGGAAGTTGGCAGACACTAGCCCAGTAGAGAGCATGTCTGTGCTCCAATGCCAGACAGTCTCAGAGCTCTCGTCCTGAAGGCATCTCCTAAGCCACGCCAGCAAGGCCACCCTAAACTAGCCACTTGCTTACCTTCATGGGATTGTGGTTATCTGTGGTTGCGCTGCCAAACATGCTGGTCCCGCCAGTCCCAAACCCTGAGGTGGTGCCAAACAGACTCATTTTGGCTCTTAAAAAAAAAACAAAGAAACATCACTCAGGGGCAACACAGAGATACAGATCACAGAAGCAAACAGTACAAGTGGCTGGAGGCCAGGCGTCTCTCCTCAGAGCGATCTAAACCTGCAAGAAGCAGAGAGCTTTCTGAAAACAAACGTCTGCTTTACAAAGTTTTACATTTCCAGTTCCATCTATTTTTTGTATCCTTTTTTTGTTGGTGGTGGTGGTGGTGGTCGTGGGGCTTGAACTCAGAGCCTGGGTGCCATCCCTAAACTTTTCTGCTCAAGGCTAGTCCTCTAGCACTTTGAGCCACAGCTCCACTTCAGATTTAAGTGGTTCATTGGAGGTAAGAGTCTCACGGACCTTCTTGTCCAAGTTGACTTTGAACTGTGATCCTCTTGAGTTGGTAGGATTACAGGTGTGAGCCACCAGCACCCGGATTTCTTTGTGTCTTCTATGAGCCTGCCCATTGTAACCACTAATGAACCACTATCAGTCATGAGCAATCACTCTTCAGTAGCCAGGCAGGAAGTGTATGCATTATATTTGCACTTTAGATAGGAACACTAGGAATGCAACAGCAGAAACGACACAAGAACCTTATCTTTTCAAGTGGAAACTTTCTTGTTACTTTTGTGTTTCAGCTTGAAGTTACCTAGAAAAGAAGTCAACCTGGGCAGGCATTCCAGTTTTTTTTTTCTTCTCATCTGAGACTAGGACTCGAATTTGGTATCTGACACTTTATGATCATTGGCAGGCTCCCTACCAGCTGAGCCACACTTCCAACCCTTCCAGTTTCTTTTGGGGAGCATTAGGCATTATGCTGTTGACATTTTCTCAGGCAAGCCCCTTGTGCCAAGTTCTTTTCTGGGCATCACTGTAGCAGGCCCAGTAAAGTCAATGTAAATGGGACCCTACCCCTTGCCATAGCTGCAGGTGCCAAAAGTGACAGTGTCTCGGTGAAGAGCTTTTCCCTTCTAAGAGAAAAATCCCAGCATTGTAACTCCCTGATGGCTCACTTATTAAATAATGCCACATTTCAACACTGTTAATAATTATAGTGTTTGTGACATTTCATACCCAGAACCCTATCACGTCCCCTTTCCAAAACACACAGTGATACACTAGCTTCCTCAGACAGGACAACTCAGAGGGGCCGACCTCACTCGAGTGACAGGGCAGAACAGTTGCCTGGCACATGCGCACCGCAGAAGGCCACTGTGAGAACCAGCGCATCTGCCCTCGGCTGGGACACACCCGAAACACCAGGTAACTGCGAGTGGCAAAGCAAAGGAACCACAGGGTCTGGGCACCAGTTACCAGGTAGGGAAATAAGGAGCTTTGAGTTCCTCACCTGTAAAACAGACTCTGAGTACTTATTTCTGAAGATTTATGGATACAATAGGGAGATCACACACAGTGCTTAAAACACAGCAGGCTTTCTGGGAGTAGGGGAGTTCTAGGAGGCCTTGCACGTAGTTGGCAGGCGCCGATACACCCAATCCTGTTTATTTACTTATTTATTTTGGGGATGCTCACCTCAGTCCCCGCTCACCTGCACCTCCTCCGCTACTGGGATGTGCCACCAGGCCTGTCACCACACAGCAGGTTCTTAATACACATTTCTGTCCCACTTCTGGTCGGCTAAGTACTGACCAGGTAGCAATCAAGTCTAGCTGGCCCTGGGAAGCCCAAGTACAGGGGGACGTGGGCACCCGCCACCCCCCCCCCCACCGCCCTGCACCTGCTGGCCCTTCAACTCTAGAGGGCCTTTCCTGCACTACCCAGCAGCCCCCACCCCACCGTTCAGATGCTCCTCGGGGCCCTTCGGGTGAAGCCCCGGGGCTCATGGGAACGTGGCCTGCAGGGGGGCGAACTTAGCGTCTTAAGCTTCCCAAGCCTCCCGCCCGGCGGGCCTGGCATGGCCTAGCGTTTTCTCCCGGGCCCGCCGGGAGGCCGCCGCCCCGGCCTGGGGGCGCTCTGGGTCCCGCTGCGCTGGCGGCCCCCGCCCCTCCCGGCTCGTCCGGTACTCGAGGCCGACAGAGCGAGGCCGCGCCGCCCTTCTGCACGGCCCGCTCGGGGAGGGCCGGCCGGAGCGCAGCCGCAGGGAGGGGAGGCCCTCGCAGCCGTCCACCCCGCAGGGCGGCGTGCCGGGCCTCAGTGTACCCAAGGAGACGAGGGGGCCGCGCTGCCCGGGACCCGGCGCGCGGGCGGCGGGACGGCGGGGACGCGGCGCGGGGCCTGCCTACCTGAGGGCGCCCCGCGGAGGGAGGCCGGCGGCGGCGGGGCGCGGGGCGCCCGCAAAGCTGCTCCGGCGCAGGCGGGAGGGCGCCCGGCGCGGGGACGGAGCGAGGGGCGCGGCGAGGGGGCGCCGGGCGCGGGCAGCTGCGAGGGCTCCGGCTGACCGCGGGAAGCAGCGCACGCGCCTCGGAGCCACTTCCGGTGTCTCCCGGAAGGCGACTGGGGAAGAGGGCCCGCTTCCGCTCGGGGCCTGCGCATGCGCAAGGGTGCTGCTGACGCCAGGGGGACGTCCCTCTGCCCGCAGTTTACGGACGGGTGGAAAATAAGAGACGCGGCGTGGTTGCCGAGCAACCGCGTTTGTAATTCCGCAGCCCGGACTTCCGGGAGGGCCGTGCGCGCTGGCGGCGAGTGAGTGAGACACGTTTGTCTGGTTTTAAAGCCTCAAAGGATCGCGACTGCTTCCAGTTCCAGTCCGCTACCGTCCTCGGATGGCTGCTGCCCGCGGGGCCCCCGTGCTGCCCGCGGGGACCCCGTGATGGCCGCGGGACCCCCGTGATGGCCGCGGGCCCCCCCCCCGTGATGCCCGCGGGACCCCCGTGCTGCCCGCGGGGACCCCGTGATGCCCGCTGACACCCGTGATGGCCGCGGGACCCCCCCCCCGTGATGGCCGCGGCGACCCCGTGGTGGCCGCGGGACCCCCGTGATGGCCGCGGGGACCCCGTGATGCCCGCTGACCCCCGTGCTGCCCGCGGGGCCCCGTGATGGCCGCGGGGACCCCGTGATGCCCGCTGACCCCCGTGATGGCCGGGTTACCCCCATGCTGCCCGCGGGGCCCCTGTGATGCCCGCGGGGCCCCCGTGATTGCTGTCAGGACCCCTGTCCTGGGCGCCAGGCCAAAGTCCCACCGCCAGACCCCAGCTGGCGAGAAACTAGCTGAAGATCCTAAAACTAGTGTCCCCGAGCAGCATGTAGAAGGCGGCTTCAGAGACAGACTGAATGCCAGAAACAAAGAACAAAAGGCAGATCGTCCTTTAAAAAGTGCTCTTTGTGAGGTGGGAACAAGAACACAGGACAACAGCGAAACAACTGGACGTTGGGCTTGAACTCGGGGCCTGGGCACTGCCTCTGAGATACTGATGTCTCATATCTACACACTTTTATCTCCAATTAACCACCAGAAAACCAGCAGTGGAGCTGCAGCTCAAGTTGGGAGAGCTCAAGCCTTGAGCAAAAAGAGCTCAGGGCATCAGTATCTCAGAGATGCTGTCTGGTTTTGTAGGTCTGGGACAGAACCTAGGAAATCATTGTCTTTTAAAAGGGCCCTAGATGACCCAAGACACAGCCATAACTGCCTGCTGTTTAGAGATAAGGAGTAGACAGGCTGCTCTTGCATGGAACATCAGCGCACTGGTGAAGGTTAGCTGGAAAGGAAACCCGCCACATGGCTCAGACAGAAAGGAGTTTATTGGGGGGAGAGCAAACTGCCAGCCCACACAAGATGGAGGCAGGAGGAGACAGAGGGGAAGGAAGAAGAGAAAAAGAGAAAAGGAGAGAAAGGGAGCAAGAGAGAAGGAAAGCGAGCAAGGGGCGGGGGGACTCGTGTGGAGCTGGATTATATAGGGAAAGGCGGGAGGTATGGCCAGGTGGATTGGATGTGACCTCAGAGAAGGGGGAGGTAACTACCTAGGTAAGACAGGTACTGGGCGCAGATGTAAACATCTGGGGTGGGGTGCCTTCCTGAGGGTAGATCTTACAAATGGCAACTGCAGCACACTTGCCTACTGCATTCTGACTTTGTGAATTGTGTAGTTCAAACACTTTATATGGGGGCTGGGAATGTGGCCTCGTATACATGAAGCCCTGGGTTTGATTCCCCAGCACCACGCATACAGAAAACGGCCAGATGTAGCGCTATGGCTCAAGTGGCAGAGTGCTAGCTTTGAGCAAAAAGAAGCCAGGGACAGTGCTCAGGCCCTGAGTCCAAGGCCCAGGACTGGCAAACAAAACCCAAAAAACACTTTATATGAATAGCTTCACTTAGTCTTCACAGTGAGCCACCTGTGGTTAGTGAGGGATCAGAGCCTACCTTGTACCCACCACAGAGGCAGAGAGGAGAAAGGGGCAGACTTTGTACATGAACGACCCGCCCCAAAGTTATGGTCATTCACATTTTTCCTCTAGAAACAAGAAGGGAGATCAATAAAAATTTGTATCCATGGATGTGATTGTTGAGCCGTATGGTATCGTGAAACACCATTTAAACATAGAAAATAACTGGAGTTGAGTTTTGGCTGTGGCTTTCCAGCATTGTTGTACAGGTGGATGGCTGTGAATGACTGCAGTTTACTGTGGTTATTATTAAGTGGATAGACAGGGTGCATGCTGACCACTTTAGTACCGGTTACTTTTCATTTGAAATGGTAGTTACTTTTGAAGTTTTAATTTAAACGTTCTAATAAGGTGGCCTAAAGTTTTGTGAACAGCTTGGCTGCACAAGACACACACGAGTTGGAGTTCCCCGGGGCATGGGGGATGGGAGCAGCACAATAGGAAGGGGCATCTGGAGTCCTGGCTGCCGTCCAGCCTTTGTGTGTACACTTGCACACACGTGGAGGTGTACCTCAGGTTCCTTTAAAAATAGGCTTGATTGTAAGTAGATTGTGAACCTGAGCTCAACCAACCAATTTGAGCAAAGGGGCCGGGCCTGCTGCCAGGGATAAACAGGGGAGCAGCCTGCTTGCCCTCTGTGCTTGCTTGCCACCTTTCAATTTTGCCTTGCTGAGACAATTACTTTTCATGTCCATCGTTGTGACTCCAGTGGTTCTTGGAGAGGACATTTATAACACAAGTTAATAAAGACAAAGGAAAAAATGCACTTGAAAAAAACTTCCGAGAAGTTTCCACCCAAACAAGTAGACTTGTGCGACCAAGTAATGAACTGCTGCCAGCAGAGGGCGCCCATGGCTTAGTTTACAAGATTGAGTTTTATTGGTGAATAACATGTTTACCAATAGAAATGTTGGGGCTCAGTCCTTGGCTACAAAGACATTCCACTGGAAATCTTTTCATGTGCACATTCCTGCGGCTTCTTTCTGCTCTTTCAGCGGACAGTGGACAGTAGAATGGGGCAGACACCTACCTCAAACAGTGAACTGGGTCGCGTACGTGTGTGGGGTGTGTGTGAAGTCATGGATGGAGAACCCAGAGGATGGGCCAGTTTTTGTGCCAAGTGCACTATGTTGTTTGTTTGTGTGGTTTTTCTGAAATCGCACTTCTGAAATCACTTAGCATCACCAATGATGACAGTTAAATTTCCCAGAAATCAGGATATTGCAGGCAGCGTGCCATTACGAGCCCCTGGGGGGGAAAAACCTAGAGTCTCTGGACATCTTTCTGTTGTACTGTTCATCTTAACTATGAACAGATTCCAACCCAGTGTTCTTCCTATATCCAACTTGTGGGAATATTCAAAGTAGACCCCAGGGATGACAGTGGAGAGGATTTAGGCTGTCAGATGCCAGTGTAACTAGCTGTCTTTTCCAGTAATCCTTTTTGGAAGACAGTCTTGTGAATTAGAATTCTACA
Organism: Perognathus longimembris pacificus; assembly: GCF_023159225.1. Lineage (NCBI taxonomy): Eukaryota > Metazoa > Chordata > Mammalia > Rodentia > Heteromyidae > Perognathus > Perognathus longimembris. The sequence goes on along the minus strand of NC_063166.1, from coordinate 82,520,654 downwards.
TGGCTCCCAATAGCTACCAGCATTAATTTTCCATCTTCATCCAATAAACACAGGCAGTAAAGCCAAACTATAGTGTCACTTGTTCCTATTTTCATTTCCCAAATAATTGAAAATTGTTAAGAGAATTTCCAACCATAAAGTTGAAATGATTTATTTATCCGAACTTAGTGTTATCCACCAGCCATTTTCAAATTTATTTCCAAATTTTAATGACAACTGTACATTTTCCATTCCCTCCTAATTTTGACAGTATATTCTAGCCCAGATGTTTTGTGGGTTGGTAATTTCCTCTTTCACCAAAATCATCAAACTTTAGAGACATTATTATATGTTAAGGAATTACGTGTGGTATAAATTTAAAGAAAAATTAAAGTGATTTCCAAAATTTTTCTTAGATTTTTTTTTTTTTTGGCCAGTCCTGCGCTTTGGACTCAGGGCCTGAGCACCGTCCCTGGCTTCTTTATCTCAAGGCTAGCACTCTGCCACTTGAGCCACAGCACCACGTCTGGCTTTTTCTATACGTGTGGTGCTGGGCATCGAACCCAGGGCTTCATGTGGGCAAGGCAAGCTCTCTACCACTCGGCCACATTCCCGCCCCGTTCTTGGAATTTTTGATGGTCTCCCAAGGAAGTCAAACAGCATTAGCAGTGCTCCCAAGACACTTGCTGTTGGTGTGTCGCAGGCAAGTCATGAGTGCCAGCGTCTCCCGCACCGAGGTGGCGTCGGGGGTAGAGGAGCACAGCCCTCTGGGCACAGCGTGGGCCGGGCCACACAGGGGCACATCGTACGGACCAGGGCAGCGGCGCCCAGGCTCCATTGCTTAGGAGCCATGTGACCCAGGGCAAGTTGCTTAACTTCTCTGGGCCTTTATTTCCTCCTGTGTGAAGTGGGGTGACAGGGAACGTTTCTAGGCTCAAAGGGATGTGAAGGTGGAATGAATAATCATTGGCAAAGCACCCAGAAAAATGTCCGCTCTATGAGTGCTAACTGAGCACGTTATTGTGCTGCCTTCTCGTTAGCACAGCCTCGTGGTGTGTTCTGTAAGTCGGAACTGCCGAGCAAGCCCTTCCCACTTACATTTTGCACTGGACATGTGTGTGCTTTTTTAACCCCCCGCTGGTTCTGAGGCGTGAGCTCTGGGCCTATGCGCTGTCCCTGAACTTTCGCACTCAAGGCTAGCGCTCTACCACTTGAGCCACAGCTCAAGTGGCTTTTGTTGTTGTTTAGTGGAGATAAGAGTTTCGTGGACTTTCCTGCCCAGATTGGCTTTGAACCATGGTCTTCGGATCTGAGTCTACTGAGGAGCTAGGATTACAGGTGTGAGCCAGTGGCCCCCAGCTCGGACCTGTGAATTCTGAAGCGGGCCCTGCCCTTGAGGCAGTGGATTGCTGTGGCTTTGGACACGAGGGCTGCCACCAGCAGGCTATGAGCGCCCACAAGGTTCTTGGAGAATGAAACGAGATCACGTGCAAGTGGGAACTAGCTCCTGGTAAGTCTCTACAAATGGTACGTAGTTACCCTTGATATTCTTTTTATTTATTTATTTATTTTGCCAGTCCTGGGCCTTGAACTCAGGGTCTGAGCACTGTCCCTGGCTTCTTTTTGATCAAGGCTAGCACTCTGCCCCTTGAGCCAGAGTGCCACTTCTGACTGTTTTCTCTATATGTGGTGCTGAGGAATCGAACCCAGGGCTTCACGTATATGAAGCAAGCACTCTTGTCACTAGGCCACATTCCCAGCCCCACCCTTGATCTTCGTAATGCAACGCAACAATCCTTTGCTTCTAAACATTCCTAGTCCTGCTTAAAACTAAAACTCCTTAAAGCTTAGGATAAAATCAGAAAACTCACTCTAAAAAAACTAAAATAGATTTAGAGGAGCAAAAGATATCTTACAGTAATTAAAACGAGACCTCTGTAACCAGTCCTCCCCCTCCCTCCTCCCAGGTAAAAGTGCAAATTCCATCCCCCACTACCACACATTATGTATTCTCTAATGTGAACCCCCAGCTCTGGAGGGTCACAGAGGTGAGCCCATGGGCGAGGCGTGGACGAGGCTCACCCTGAGAGACCCCCTGCGTGAGCCGGGATTGCGGGCACGCTGTAAGCATCAACACTGAAGATGTCCCGAGTTCTCTAGACCTAGACACCCAAGGAGCCAGGGACTTCAATGTGGGCAATAATGCTCATCACCCTGAGAGAAATCTCAATATTACCAATAAAAAGGATGCTCAAATGGAAGTAAAGCGTGCACTAAAGGCTCCCTCATCTCCCATGTGTGTTCACGCCGGATTTCACTCGTGTTGCGATGAAGTGGTGGGCTGGGCCTGGCGCTGTGAAGGCCACGCAGTGCAGCAGGAACCTGGGCACTGAATTCCCCTGTGACTCCACAAATGGTGATCATGATTTTTTTGCTACTAAGAAGATACTTAGACCTTGTGTTCGTTGTGCTGTAGAAAGTAAGGAAAACATTTCATAGTCTTTTATGGCACAAAATATTTATTTTTTGAAAGAAAATTTAAAAGTCAAAATCAAATACATCATTTTAGCTTAATCTATCACAAAATAAAACTCAGTCTCAGCAGAGGATAAAATAAAACCTCCTGGAGAAAATATTAGAGCATTTTAATAGAACATTTGGTTTGGCAAAACATAATTAATGGAAATCATTTTGTTTATAGAATCAAGATTATATATTCTTTCTACAGTGTCTTTACCAATTAAAGCAGGCTGATGAAATCTTGCAGCAGTGACAAATTCTTCCAGCACTCATTTATAGCCATCCTCCGAATTTCAGTTTGTTGGGCAAGTATACTCTGGAAAGATAATCTGATGACAGGAAGGTCAAAGCTTGGATTTCTGCCTTCATGTTCAACTCTGCCATCAGTTCCATCTGCCAGTAACGCAAAACAGAGTCAGACCAGAGCGCTTTGCTCCAGTGTGCTCAGTTCATCAAATTAGACAAGGTGAAAAACCACAAGGCAATAGTCGTTAAGAGTCAGCCAGAATATTCCAGAACTTCTCTAGGTAAACATATCAGCAGAGAGAATACTTAATGTGATGTCTTGAAATGCTCAAAACGAAACTAGGAATGGTCTGGTACTTTTATGATTGTTTTCTTATTCCTTGTAATCCCATAAACTAGGATGCTGGCATTGACAAAGGGTAGGTATGCTAGCCAGATCCATCCAGTGAAACTCATCTATCAGCACTCATTCATATGACTCAATTTCAACAGTTATTTACTGCCAAACCACACTAGCATAAGTTCTTACTAACACAACATTTCAAGAATACTTTCAAAATATTACATGAATAGCCACTAGTAAAGTAAAAGATAACTGAACACCCAGTACTTGAATTTTAAAGCAAAACCCCAGTTACTTCTTTTCTCCAGAGTGGTTGGCAGTTAACATAAGGTCTCTTCAGAATACTGTTAAGTTTCAGATGATCATGCTTCGTCAGTGGGATCAAACTGTTTTTTGGTATATTTAGCCTGGAAAACAGAGGGGGGAAAATCAGTGACAGTAAGGTCTCCTTCCTTCCTTGCTTCTTTCCTTCCCTTTCTTTTTTGGTCTGAGAATGGGACACAAACTTGGTATCTGAGGCTTGTGCTCATTGACTGGTGCTCTACCACCTGAGCCATGCCTCTAGCCTCTCAAGGCATTTCTGTAACACATACATGTGTCATCTCAAGAAGCTCAGGAAAAAGACGCCCTGGAGAAAATCAGCACTGATCTTCCTCTGAAATCCACCGTATCGGGTCCCTGTGGGCTCCTGCACCAGCAAGGATTCAGGCTCATAGTGAAGGTTTGTGTTTCCATAGTAAATGAATGTAATTTGATTTTTAAAATTTCCTCGGGTTAGACTCATGGGATGCTGACAGGAGGACAGACTCTGGTTACTGAACCAATACCCACACATGCGTATCGAGTATACTGACACCAAGTCAGTGAGCAAGGCTGGGTGAGGCCCTGTGGACTTGTTGCTTCTGGAGCCATGAGCTCCAGGACATGTGGCCAGCAGCTGAGATTCATGGAGGGATGTCAGGTTCCTTTCCCCACCTACATCTCTGCCATTCATGGAGGATTGGGGAGGTAGACACTGGTCTGCTCCCTTCCTCACGAGCACAGAGACACAGACACCTAGTGAGTTTAAAATTAGAAAAAATGGAATGTAATTTGTTGGTTTTTTGGTTTGTTTTTTGCCAGTCCTGGGGCTTGAACTCAGGGCCTGGGCACTGTCCCTGGCTTCTTTATGCTCAAGGCTAGCACTCTACCACTTGAGTCACAGCGCCACTTCTGGCCTTTTCTGTTTATGGGATGCTGAGGAATAGAACCCAGGGCTTCATGCATGCTAGGCAAGCACTCTACCACTAAGCCATATTCCAAGCCTGGAAGTAAATTTTATCTTGGTTTGTGCTTTAAAAATAGAACATGAAGCTGGGTGCTGGTGGCTCACGCCTGTAAGCCTACCTATTAAAGAGGCTAAGATCTGAGGATTGCGGTTTGAAGCCAGTCTGGGCAGGAAAGTCAGAGACTCTTATCTCCAATAAACTAACCCTCACCCCCCCAACACACACACAAAGGCCAGAAGTGAGCTGTAGTTCAAGTAGTAGAGTACTAGCCTTGAGCAACACACGCACACTAAACCACAAGAGATCTAGGACTTGTGACATCATGCCCTCTTGAAGTCACCCATCCTACATTTCCTGGGGGAGTTCTATTTCCAGCCTTTTTCAATGTCCCTGTGATGGGATGAGGGACAGTGTGACTGAAAGGAGGCCCAGAACCCTCTGGCAGCAAATTTGTGTGGCTGTCAGTGTTTCTCTTGATGGGATGTTTTTTTCGGGTACTTTGAGGGTGTTGCTGGAACTTACGTAACACAGCTATTTCTCCAGATCTTCTACCTTAACATGGATCAGACCACTTGTCCTGAATGTGGGTCAGAAATGGTCTTCACCACCATGACACACTCAGTACTTTGGCTAAAACCTTAATTAATGGGATGTAAAAACCCCAAATCTAAGGACACATTTCCTCCTGAGCTCTCATTTTGTGCATTCCAGCTTTAGGAAGTTAGGACCTGAAACTGGAGATCACACACTGATTAAAGAAATCTTACTAGCAAATCAAAACAAGACACCGCCTTACATTTCACATTAGCAGAGAGGAGACGGGGCTACTCCTCTTCAGAAGCCAATGAAGCCGATAGGCCTCTAGAGGCTGGGAATGTGGATTCTGACCTGGCAGTTCTCAGACTAAGACTCAGGGGATGAACAGTGAGTACAGAAACAGCCATGTCTGGTGGGGAGGACCAGCTACACAAACAGGTGTGACAGTGGTCAGTTCAGTTGGTACTTAGCCATAGGAGACATTAAGGTGAAATGATACAGAGAGGAACAGAAGAATAACCACATGCTGTCAGGTGACACAAAGCAGATGAGAAAGTAACAGCTGGGTGAGACCACACCTTTGTGAAAACAGGAAATGATGGGAGAGAGCAAAGCAGCTCAGCTCCCGGTGATTTTCTTGTTGCTACATATGGATATGTTTCCCATAATGAGAGTAGATATTAAATTTGCCACACTTGACCTCCAAACTAGACTCATCATCAAATTTGATTTTTTATGAAGTTAAATTTTTAATGTGTGATAAAATTGTATCGTATGGGGAATGGTGTTGTCATGATTACTATTTACTTAGAGTCCATTAGTTTAGGTATAAAAAATTAACAAAATGTTTTAATCATGGGAGTTAGAAAAAAACACTTCACAGCTTGCTGAAAGCACAATTAACCAAACTCACCAAACGTATTTTAGTGGTAGAAATAGAAACTCTGGTCAATTTAGCATATAATTATATAATCCTGGTTCATATCAATAAAAAAATTATGCACTTCTCTTTACAGTGATGATCAGGCTTATTGTTATGAACCCCAGTGAATCACCATTTCAAATGCCCCAGTTCTGCTACCCTACCTGACCTTTTAATATCAGAAGGGAGGAGACCAAGCCATCTAATAGCAGGCACTGTGAGATTGGGGGCTTCAAAGGACATGGACTGAAATAAAGAGCAAATGTACATTAGGTGAGGTATTGAAACTTGTAGAAAACCCAACAATACTGTGTTTACAACCAAATTCTAATAAGGAGGACCAAGTGTTAACCTGTATTCATTTCCTATGAAGCAAACAGCAAATGACCACTCAGATCACTGCTGTAATCATGCCATCCCTCCCACTCTTTCACCAGCTGTGAACGTGGCCAGGCCTCAGAGTCACAGGGAGACTCGGATTCAGCAGGTCTGGATGGGAACAGCGATTTGCTTTTCTGACAAGTTCTCAAGGGATGCTGAAGCCACTGGCCTGAGCCCACACTTTGAGAGCCACTGCCATGAGCACTGCACAGTCTAGTAGGTAAAATCCAGCAGTATTTTTCCTTCTCTGTGGTGGGAGAAAAGGCGAGGTCCGAATTCAAGGCCACCTGTAACACTCAGAGCATGTTTGGTGGAGAAGGTCGTGGGCCTGCAATGCTGCAGGAATCTGGGAGATGCAGGAAGACAGTGTGGCTGAGAGTGGGTCTCTACTGTCTAGTCACACTGGTGAGGTTTGGAGCTGGCTTCAGAGCCACGGAAGCACAGATTGACACTCACATAGGACACTGGTTCCCTGAGGATTTGTGTGTGTGTGGGGGGGGGGAAGTTAGCTTATTAGAGAGTGATAAGTAAATGGGAAAGACATTAGTGAATGTAAAATATCTAAGTAATGAAAAAATGAGAACTACTTTTTTATACTTACCATGGATCCATATTTATAGATGCACATTATTTCTATGCCTGTTTAAAAAAAAGGTCTACTTTAGAATTAGCTTATGTACTACAGATTAGATCATTTGCACTCTCTAACTTTAGCATCTATAATCTTTATTTGTGTAGACATTACCGACGGAAAAACATAGGGCTCTCAGTTAATATGTGAACATAACCATAAATTATCTTAAATAATCAGCCTTTAATTGAGTGGAATAATATTCTATAACAGGTAGAAGTAGGGTTGCACTGTGAGTATTGTGGTGGTGGTCTGGGGCTGTGTTACCATGGGGGTCAGCATCAACCAGCGTGAGCATAGGAATGTGAAACGTGTCCCACAGTTTCTTCACTAGGAGTCTCGTGTTCAGATCAGGAATGCCTTTGCCCTACAAGCAACAGAGGAATCGTGTGTGGAAATACCGCCACCAAAACTAAGAGTAAGGGTGCTGCACCTGCACCAACCCTGGCTGTGTGCACATGTACTCAGACAAGGGCTGAGGGCGGCAGGCAGAGGGGCGGGTGGCGGCATCCTCTCCCTCTAGAATTTTCTTTTTTTATAGCCACCTCTATGTCTTCTCTTCATTCAAATGCACCAGGAGCCAGGCCTCTGAGCCAGCGCTGGATGCTATTCAAAGGCCCGGGCTATCCCAGGGTGGTAGCTCTTGTCTGTCAGTAGTTGTGCAGCCCTGGTTAGTTAGGGGGTGAAAGCGGACAATACTGGCTACGGCCCACCACGGGACACAACCACAGAGCCGCCATCCACTTCAAGGGCCCAGCCCCCGCCTCTGCTTCCAGGCTCTCAGCCTGCATTTCCCTTTGGACTCGGGGCGCTAGGAGTTCCTGCTGAGCACCAGGTTCACATGGGTAAGAACACACTCAGAACTTCCTCCCAGGAAGAGCTGTGTGCACCTGCTGCTGGCCCCATGGCCATGGGGCACAACACATAGGGCCATGCTGACTGACTTGCTTCTCACATTGGGGCCATACCCTTACGATGCATTCTCGATTCTCTCCTTTCTCAGAACTATCCCCTTCTTGTGGGACAGAGTGCCTGCACCTCCTGCCAGGCCCTTGCTCATCGGGTCCCTTTCCTGCCTCGACAGCTCAGAAGCCTCCATGGGCACCTGCTATTTCTGCAGAGGTCAGGTGTGCCTGGGGACCACCCAACACCTGCTCCCTCTCCAGACTGTTCTCCTGGCTGCGCCCACAGTGCCACACTTCCTGTTCATCTCATAAACCAGTGGAATTTTAAGTAGAAGAGCTTTGCTTCTTCAAAGACCTAGGCGTTAGCACAGCTGCATCAAAGCAAAAGGCTGCGCCAAGAGCATGAAAGGGTGGAGCCTGGCCGCACTCTGGCTCTGTGGAGGCGAGCACGCCCTAAGCTCCCTCCCCTGGCCTCCCCCTCCTCTCCTCTGGCAGGATCATTGATAACCCAGCTTTATGGGCTTCTCCCACCTCATCCAGTAGCCCTGTAGTGGGCCACGGAAGGGGACAGTCTAAGGGGCCAACAAGCGGGCCCCCCGCAGACACAGAACCTGCAGCGCCTTGGTCTGGGCTCACAGCCTGCAGAACTGTGAGCAGTAACTGTTCCTCATTTGCAGAGCAATCCAGTCTGCAGGGTTGCAGCGGGAGAGGCGGCTGGGACACGGCCTTTGCCCAGCCATGCGGCAATTCCAATCCAATCCTCCCGGCTGCAGGAGTCACACATGTGCTTTCATGTTTTTTGCTCATTTTTGCACACATGTTTTTAAAGGCAAGCTCCTCTGATGAGTTAATGAAGTTACCTGTGAAGGAAGAACAGGAAGAAGCCCCAGGGTTAAGAAGCGGGGGTGGGGGGGTGGGGGTGGGTGGAGGGAGACACCAGGGGCCCAGGGAAAGTCCCCTGCTATCAGAAAATCATGGGAATTTAAAAAGCAGGTCCCAGGCCAGGCCCCAGAGGATCACACCTGTAATCTTAGCTACTCAGGACACTGAGATCTGAGGACAATGATTCACAGCCAGATCCCAGGCCCGAAGGCTGGTGAGAGGCTTATCTTTACTTAACCACCAATAAAGCCAAAGTGGAGCCATGGCGCAAGTTATAGAGCGCTAGCCTTGAGCAATAAAGCTCCGGAACAGCACCCAGGTGCTGAGTTCAAACCCCACGTCTGGCATGGAAAATAAAAAATAAATCAGGAGCCGAGTGCTGGTGGCTCACACCTATAATCCCAGCTACTCAGGAGGCTGAGATTGGAGGATCTTGGTTCAGAGCCAGCCTAGGCAGGAAAGTATCTGAGACTCTTAATCTTCAATTAATCACCTAAAAATTGGAAGTGGAGCCAAGGCTCAAAGTGGCAGAGCGCTAGCCTTGAACAAAAAAACTTACGGACAGCGCCCAGGCCCTGAATTCAAGCCCCATGACCGACAAAAATCAATCGATTGGATTGATCAGGGCCCTGGTCTCAGTTTCAGTCAGATTTGGGAAGGTTTGCTGAACACCCTGGACATTCCTGTTCTTCAACACCAAGTGATGCGCATACCCAAACCAGGATGTTGCCCAAGGCGCCGGTGATGTCATACACAGCCCAGCCGCCACCAGAGTGGCCTGTTAGCTGTGGGCACAAAGGGAGACGGGTACGCTACCGTGACCATGATGCATGGAGACAGTTTACTGCAAAAGTTGTCATCAAGGAGCCGTTGAAATGTTGCATCTTTTTCTACAATTAACAGAAACTTCGCGTCCGTAATTAGATCTGTCAAGCTAAGGCTGAAACACTGAAGGCGGAGTATTTCAGTCTCATACCCAGCAATATCAATGCTGGATACATAGATTCAAAAGCAGCTATAGAGAAAATATTTTCATTTCATCTTAAAACATATAAACATATCTCTTTAGTCATCTGTCTCTTCTACCTTATGGTGAGCTCCTGAGAGGTGTGAAGAAGGGCCCATGTGTTCATCTTGATGGCCCCGGGGAGTAACTTGTTCCTTACTTGTTAGGAAGGCCTGGTTTGTCAAAGGGGCAGAGGAGCATTCCAGAAGTCTACATGGTTTTCCCACTTAAAGGATACTCCGAATTCCTTGAATATTAGATGGGACAGCAGTGGCCTAAGTTTAAAAAATTGACAACTTTTACTTCCAATACAAAACAAGTATAAACTCCATTATTAAAATTTATTTAAAAAATTGTTTTCATTTGTCTGTGCTAGCAGCAGGAACTAGATCTACCCCTCATAAGAGAACACACACACACACACACACACACACACACACACACACACACACAGCTCCCAGCATTTCCGGAAGCTTTGTAGGTAGGTGGCTTAAGCAGCAAAAGTGCAGAAGGGGAGTGAGCATGGCGACGCAGACCTCACGGAGGTTCCTTTCCCCTGCGCATCCTCTCTGTGACCCTAGAGGTTAGTGCTGCCGACTCTCTCAGCATCAGAACCCAGCCAGAGTTTCCGTTAAATGTGTAAGTTTCAGAACCTGGCATTTTTGCAGAGAGGACATAGTAATCTTTCTGAAGCAGTCTTGCCACAGGCATTCGGCCTGAGAGGAAGAGTCCCTTTTTGAAGGGAATGTGTCCTTTTATTTTAATATGACTACTGGCATATTTTTCAATGATGTGACTGATACATAACCCTGTAGAGTGATTGCCTACTCGTCCTTCAGTTATATTTTAAAATCTTAAGGTCCAAGGTACGTCACAAACAAATAAGATGCATTTCTAATGGGAGGGGAGGGTGGGGACCGAGGTGTGAGATGGGAAAGCTGCTCACCGTGGCACCACAAGAGCAGTTCACCCTGGTGCCATCTTCCTCCATGTACCTTAAATTGCCAGCAATTAGCCCTTTGGACGTGGACAGCTGGAAGAATAAGGACAATTACTGAGAGTGTTTCCTCTAAGATTGTGCTCCTAAATACCCTGTTCACGCCCACCTGCGGAATCACTTGTGTTTTAGCTCCGACTGGAAGTTATTTATATTTTTGGTTGGTTGCGGGGCTTGAACTCTGGGCCTGGACACTGTCCCTGAGCTAATCACCTCAAGGCTAGTGTTCTACTACATGAGCCACAGTGCCCCTTCCGGTTTTCTGGTAGTTAACTGGAGATAAGAGTCTCATGGACTCTCCTGCCCAGGCTGGCTTTGAACCATGATCTTCAGATCTCAGCCTCCTGAGTAGCTAGGACTACAGGCGTGAGCCACCAGTGCCCAGCTTAGACTGGAATTTAGAGATGCAGGAGCAACTAAATCAGTACTTGCACATACAGTATGGAATTTTTGTTAATCCACCTGTTTGGATCCATTTATCCAAAGGTATAGTGGCAACAGATTATTTAAGTTTATGAGCAAAGATATAAAGTTAAAATGTCACGTTCACATGAAAAGGCAAAAGTTTCTTTTATTTATCTCAGTTTGAATACACATTTTGTTTTAGAGAAATACTTTGCTCGAAGTACTACTTACAATGTGCAGACTCCTCCTTGGCACCTTTAACATACATGAGATGTCATCTATAATGTTGTCTACGGTTGTCTGGTTACCAAAGAGTTGGCTGTCAGTATAGTATATGTCTCTATGAAGATTTAAAATACGTGTTTTAATTAATTATGACAAGTACCACAGTGTATTTGAAGAAAGGGCCAACCAAATGAAACACAACATGTATGGAAAGTAACTTACTTCCCCAAATCTAATCTTACATGACTTTTTCTAAAACATACAATGAAAGTTAATCCAACTAAATTTCACAGTTTAAAGGTGGATTTCCAGAACAAATATATTTACCTTTTAGTTGCATAAGTGTTGCTCTGCACTAATTTATAAATCATGGACAATATTTTAAGAATTAGAGCTGGAAAATAAAACAAACAATTCATTTTCATTCCCCCTAATAATCCAAAAGATACTGCTCTTAAAATTTTTAACTGTCTCCAATTATGGTCCATAACACCTTAAAAATGATCTTCCCAGAAGAGACGGATTAAATACAGAATCACTTGCTTGAAGAATCTGCTTAAGCTAACTATTCTATGACCAGCAAAGCAGAGAGAATAATTTCCCACTACATAATAACAATAACAATAATAATTTCCTTGGGAAATATATTTACTTAGGAATGGAACAATGGAATCTACTGCCATTATTATTATTATTATTATTATTATTTTGGCCAGTCCTGGGCCTTGAACTCAGGGCCTGAGCACTGTCCCTGGCTTCCTTTTGCTCAAGGCTAGCACTCTGCCACTTGAGCCACAGCACCACATCTGGCCGTTTTCTATATATGTGGTGCAGGGGAATTGAACCCAGGGCTTCATGTATAGGAGGCAAGCTCTCTTGTCACTAGGGCATATCCCCAGCCCCTGCCATTATTATTGACAATGCAAAAGTCTAGACAATTATCTTTTTTTTTTTTTTTTTTGGCCAGTCCTGGGCCTTGGACTCAGGGCCTGAGCACTGTCCCTGGCTTCTTCCCGCTCAAGGCTAGCACTCTGCCACTTGAGCCACAGCGCCGCTTCTGGCCGTTTTCTGTATATGTGGTGCTGGGGAATCGAACCCAGGGCCTCATGTATATGAGGCAGGCACTCTTGCCACTAGGCTATATCCCCAGCCCCTAGACAATTATCTTAAAGTGATCTATTAAAGAAGTAAAATTACTGAACTTGGAACCGCTAAAATCTAGAATAAGTCTACATTTTTTATTCTTCTTTATTACAGAATGTTAAGAAAGATTTACCAAATTTTTGAACTGATTTTGGTGAGTCACTTTTGATTTTCCTTGTGGCGCAATGAGGTACCATCTGAAGACCCACAGCATCTTCAAACCTGTTTTGTTTAGAGCAAAGGAATAAAATGAAAATGGCTTTGCCTCTGGGCACATACTACACAACACATTCTCCTCTGCATGGTGTGTAAACACCACTGAAGCTTTAGAGACACCTGGCTTGTAGCTTCCTCACAGGGGGCCATTAGATGACTAGCTTTACATCTCTCAGGTAACTAGGATATGGTATCTAAGCTAAATACGTTTGAGTATGGGGGCTATGTCTACCTTATTGCAAAGATAGCGTATTTGGAATGATTTGTGTATTTCATAGTTACCTACTTAATAATTTGACTCAATTTAATAATAATAAATGTTGGGGCTGGGGATATGGCCTAGTGGCAAGAGAGCTTGCCTCGTATACATGAGGCCCTGGGTTCAATTCCCCAGCACCACATATACAGGAAACGGCCAGAAGTGGCGCTGTGGCTCAAGTGGTAGAGTGCTAGCTTTGAGCAAAAGGAAGCCAGGGACAGTGCTCAGGCCCTGAGTTCAAGGCCCAGGACTGGCCAAAAAAATAAATAATAATAATAATAAATATTGAGATACTTTATTTCTAGCAAAATGGCATCCCATGAAATAACCACTGGTATTAGATTATTACCTGGACTCCCCCCCCCCAAACCTCTCCTGTAGGTGGGAGAAGACACCAGGCAAAGACCCCAGGTGTCAGCTGCTTTAAGTTAGATGAAATCCATCTTTCACCATGACACGGGAGTACCCAGTTTGTATTAACTATATTGAGGATAAAGCAATACTCAGTGACTAAGGAGCCATGATATTCTTTTCATTGTTTCTGTCACTGTTACAAACTGTAAGCTTCATCCCTGTTCTGTTTTTCGTCTTTCCACAGGCTGAAAGCCAAATGGTGTCATTAGGTTTGAGGACGTGGCTGTGGGCCAAGTAGGGGCTGATGCTCAGGACAGTGCCCGGTGGTCTCCCACGCAGGACACTTTCCCTTCAGCCTGTGGATCAGGGCGGTGGGAGCTGCCCTGAGCAGTGGGTTACTTTTGCAGCTGAGGTGACTATTCCGCAGTGTGAAGAACTCAGAGCCTTCTTTTAGCATTTGGGTTCTAACCTCTTGCAATGTTCCCTTTGTTGTTGGTTTTTGTTGGTAACCTTTTCATTGGCACTATATATATATAATAAATGTATAAAATATATATTAAAATATATAATATACATTATAATATACTATCAATAAATACATATTGTACACACCTATATGTATGTATACATATATACACATACACATATATACACATACATATATATGTATGTATTTGGTTGGTTGTGGGGCTTGAACTCTGGGCCTGGGCGCTATCCATGTGCTCCCACTTTGAGCTTCACTGCCACTTCCAGTTTTCTGGTGGTTAATTGTAGATAAGTCTTATGAACTTTTCTGCAGAGGCTGGCTTTAAACCTTGACTTCAGACTCCTGAGTAGCTAGAATTATAGGTGTGAGCCACTAGCGCCTGGCTGTATTTTTCCTTCCTACTTTTAGTTAGCACAACTTCCCGTATGGTATGTATTTTGTAAACTTCCTACATTTTTCTGTTTTAGCATGGCAAAGTCCATAGAAAGCACAAAATGTGATTCGACCTCTAACTCAACATTGATCGACAATGCAGGCAAAAACAAAGCAGCAAAATGCCCACTTTATATTCTCCCAGGTGGCTCTGTTGTCTATTGTGAAGGCAGGTGCTTCATTTCTGGCCAGGCTTGTGATTATATCTTGGATGGTATGTTCTATAGATTCAAGAACCTCAGAACTGGAACAAAAAACAAACCAAGATTTGATTTTAATGACGCACTATGCTTTACAACATAAAACATTTCCCCAGTTCAGTACTAAAATTGCTTTTTTTCCTTCTCATTTTCCCTCCATCCCTTCCTTCTTTTCTTTCTTTCTTTTTTTTCTCTCTCTCCTTCCCTCCCTCCCTCCCTCCCTCCTTTCCTTCCTCTCTTTCTTTCTTTTCTGGATAGAGACTCTCCTTGTAGCCCACACTAGCCTAGAACTTAAGATTGTCCAGCTTCAGCTTCTGAGGTGCTAGGATTACAACTATATACTACCAAACCTGGCTTCTCATTAGGGTGTGTGGTGGTGGTGGTGGTGGTGGTGGTGGTGGTGGTGGTGGTGTGTGTGGGGGGGGTCCTGGGGCTTGAACTCAAGAACTGGCCATTGCCCTTGACCTTTACTACTCAAGGATGGCACTCTACCACTTGAGCCACAACTCCACATCTAGCTTTTGGTGGCTAGCTGGAGATAAAAGTCTTATCAACTTTCCTGCCCAGCTGGCTCCAAACTATGATCCTCTGATCTCAGCAACCAGAGTAGCTAAGATTACCAGCACCAGGCTCACTGGTTATTCTTAATCCATGTGAATAATGATCTCTCCCACTAAATCCTAACCTCGACACTGCCCTAAAACAACCATATTTACGGTAGTTGCTTACAAAGCAATTTTTTTCTTAGATTACCATTTGAAGTAAATCTTTCCTTTTTGCATTCATTAGTTAATATAACTTGCAAGCATATTTTATCTAGTCATACTAACCCACTTTAATCTAGCTGAAGTTAAATACAGATGTACTGTCTTGAAATACTAGTGACTGGTGATTTAACTGGAAAGTACAAGTCATTGCTTTCAAACCCCAGTGCCACGAGAAAAAGATACATGGCTTTGAATTTCTCTCCCAAAAATGTGATATAAAAAAATTCCAAAAGAAACTGTTCTTGTAGCACACTGCCCCATCTAATCTCGAGCTTTAGAATCGGCCCCTTTTGAATTTTGTGACTCAAAAAGAAAGAAGTTTATCAACACGGAAGAATAAATGTGAATTCTGCACTAAGTGGTTGACTTGCCAATTCTGAGGACACTTTGCAGAAGAACATTAACACTGAGCCCAGTTTTCTGTCAGCTGACTGGTAATTTCACAAACTATCAGCTTCAAAACATGTTGTTCTGTCAGAATACTAGCATATGGTCTGATTGGGGGAACCAAATTAAATCTGGCAAATGGATGAAATTTTCAGTTTTCAGTTCTGTGGCAATTTCAGAACTTTTACTGAAAACTTATGTATTAGAAAATCAACTTTAAAACATTTAGTGTTTGCTAATATCAAGAGATTAAAAACTTACCCAACTATGCCTTTCATTTTTCCCAATTTGGAAAAAAACAAAAAAACAAAAAAACTTCAGGACAAACAGATTTAAGAGCTAAGCAAATCAATATGCCTTTGCCGGGTAACAAGGAGTACTCCCTCAAACTAAAACCTGCTGTAAAGATTTCTTTCCTTTTTTGGCCAGTCCTAGGGCTTGAACTCAGGGCTTGGGCACTGTCCAGTGAGCTCCTTTGGCTCAAGGCTAGCATTGTACTACTTGAGCCACAGCACCACTTCTGGCCTTTTCTGTTTATGTGGTACTGAGGAATCAAACTCAGGGCTTCAGGAATGGTAGGCAAGCACTCTACCATTAAGCCACATTCCTAACCCCTCTGTTGGGGTTTTGAGTAGTTGCTCTAGGCTTAAAAATAAAGACTGTAATTAGAATGGAAAACTTGGTTAATAAACTAGAAAAACAGATAAAGGAAGCAAAGCAATGGAACATTTTAACTAAATAATGAAAGAGTAAGTCTTAAGTACGTCAATATGTAAATATGTTTTCTGTAGATTCCACCTTGAGTACCAGAGTGTCCAGATGATGTTAAACAAGTTGCTCCCTTTATTTAACATGTGTGCCGATGTCCTTGCTAACTGTGAGAAAACCACTGTCACTGAGCATGGAGCCAACAACATTCCTTTCCCCACTTTACTCTCACTGAAACAGCTTGTGAAGTGTGTGTGTGTGTAGGCCAGGACTGGGACTTGAACTCAGGGCTGAGAGGTGCTTTCCCTTAGCTTTTCCACTCCAGGCTGACAGTCTACCCTTTGAGCCATAGTTCTACTTCGGGCTTTCTGTGTTTAATGGGATACGAGAGTCTCAAGAACTTTCCTGCCTGGGACGGCTTTGAACCAGGATCCTCCTGTTTTGGATCACTACAGGCGTGAGCCTCTGGGGCCTGGCACCAGGTTTAAGTTTAAAAATGTCATTTTAAAAACTTAAGGAGACGAAACAGGATAAACGTTGGCTGAGGTGTGGCTTCCAGTGAGGGCAAGGGCCTGAGTTCAAATCCCACGCCACCGAAAAAAACAAAACACAAAAACAAACAAAAACCCACACATGCATCAAAAGCAAAAACTCCAAAATATTAATTTAAAAAAAATGTTTAAAACCCAAACCACAAACTACCAAGAGTGAAGCCATACGGAGTCCCCAAACTCCCCGGGAGCCTTAGGACCAGGGGCTTCTGGAACATTCTAGAAGGCGAGGCGGGGGGGGGGGGGGGGAGGGGGCTCTTTTCAGCAGGCCCTGCAGGCGAGGCGAGGGTGTGAGGCGAGGGTGCGGGGCGCGCCCGGAAGTCCCCCCCACCTGACCCCCCGGGGGTGCGGGGCCTTCTCCTGGGGCGCCCGCCGCCCGGGCCTTTCCAGCGCCCCGCCGCGCTCCCCTACCTAGCGGCCGGGCGGGTGCCCCCGACGGGGGTCCCCCTGCCGCCCGCTCTCAGCGAGGCCAGCAGGGAGGCCCGGTGCCTGTCCAGGGCCTCGAAGAACGAGGCCTCGGGCCCCATGGGCGCAAAAGCCATGAGGGAAAATGGCGGCCGCCGGGCCTCCGCAGCCTCCAACCGGGCGTCGCCGTCGCGCGTTTCCCCCCCGCGCTGCCTTCCCGAATGCGCATGCGCACACCGGGGCCAGCGCGGGGATGCGTAGGGGCGCATGCGCCTAGCGGGCGAGCGGCCTGCTGGGCTGGCGGGGGGCGCAGCGCAGTGCGCAGGCGCAAGGCCCTCCTAGCCGCGGTCTCCGCGTCTGGGGGGAGTCGCGAGGGTCCCCGCGGGGCTCCACGCGCAAACCCTTGCGTTGAGGGCCTTACGTGATTGCTGTCACGCTACCCCCCGCCTCCTCCCCTTGCTAAGCAGCGCTGGGCACCCACAGGCCAACACCCGCATCCCTGGGGAGGCAGGTAGGTGCACCTCACCCAGACCAGCAACCTTCAGGGGCGAAACTTACAGGTGGTGGGGGACAGGGAGGCTTGGAGAGGTCAAAGGACGTGTGCAAGAAGTCTCAAGAGGACGCCCCCATTCCTGCGCTGGGCCCTTGGGGGGGGGGGGCTGCTTCTAGAGGTCTGGCTGTTAAGTGTTCGTAGGTCTCCCCGGGGGAAGAATCACCCTCCTATCTCTACATGGGGGGGGGGGGGCACACAACAGGATCCCTTCGTCCTCTCCAGAGAGGACCCACAAACAGAAGAGGACGGAAGGGAGCGGGCAGGGACACGGACACGGGGAGAAGCCCCCGTCTTGCTGGGGTTTCCACAGTCACAGACAAAAGCAGCCCCGCCCTCGAACGTCCGAGAAGCAGCCCCCGAGTCAAGCCCGGCAGCCCAGCCCCTGACGTGGGTGGAACTGAGAGGCCTGTCCTGCCCCCACCCCCCAGCCGGTGCCAGTGGCCCTGGCCCGTGCCACCTGTCTGGGCCCTCGTTCTTCAGACCAGCGGCTCCTCCCCAGGCCCTTCCTCCTCAGCCCTCTTGGGATGTTTAGAGTAGCCCCACTTGTTGCTTCCACCTCTGACCCAAGAAGCCAGGGAAAGGAGGTTAGCGAAGATGGGGGGAGGGGGGGTCCTCCCAGGGCTTTCCTTAGCAAATGCAAGTGAATTTTAAAGTACTCTGGAGATGACAGAAAAGGTAGAGAAAAAAAACAACCAACCCATAACATTTTCTTTAAAAAAATCACAAGCCAAGCGCTGTGGTTCACGCCTGCAATCCTAGAAACTCAGGAGGCTAAGATCTGAGGATCAGAGTTCAAAGTCAGCCCGGGCAGGAAAACCCATGAGACTTATCTCTCCAGTTAACCACCACAAAGGCTGGAAATGGGGCTGTGACTGTAGTGTGCACGAAAACTCAGAGACAGTGCCCAGGCCCTGAGTTCAAGCCCCAGTACCGGCATGCGTGCGCGTGCGTGTACACACACATACATTACAAGCATCTCGGATGCTGGTGGCTCACACCTGTAATCCTAGCCACTCAGGAGGCTGAGATCTGAGGTTTGAAATTTGAAGGTAACCTGGGGAGGAAGGTTCCTGAGACTCTCATCTCCATTTAGCCAGCAAAATGCCAGAAGTGGTGTGGTTTGAGTGGTAGAGTGCCGGCCTTGAGTGAAAAAGCTAAGGGTCAGCCGTCAGGCCCTGAGTTCAAACCCCAGTACCAGAAGAAACAATCACAGGAATGATAGATGCTTCTCATAAAATCTCTACTTAGCGCAAAGCTGTGTGGTGGCACAGGATAAAGGCACAAAGGTCATGAGTTTGAGACCAGTCTGGGCTACGTGGTAAGGCCCTTCCCCTGTGAACATCTAGGCTCCCCCTTCATCGACCTCGGTTTACCCATAACTCCTTGCTCTCTGGCACTATTCCTGCCCCAGTACCTTTGCATATCCCCTTTCCTACGTAGCTCAGACCCCTTGTCCTTTCCTCTCCTTCCGCTTCCCTTCAAGTCCACTCTGGCCTTCAGGTCCCGCTGAGCGTCTTCCTGCCCCGCCTGCCCTGCCAAGCCTTGCCTCTCAGCGTCTGTCTCTCCTCCTGCTCTGGGAGAGCCAGGAGGGCAGTGGCTGGGCTCACCCTGTCCCCCACTCCCTGCTCCGAGTTCCACAGGGAAAGGACTCGAAAACATCCGAGGGCCTCCTGCAGGTTCTCTCTGTGACCTGTTCATTGTGTTCACCCCACACAGCTTTCTCCGCCTGCCTGAATTAGCATCGTGGGTATGGCGGAGAGCCATTCCCCATCCTCTGGTACCGCTGCTTCCGGTGGGCTGTGACGACCGGTTCACTAGTGGTCAGACCCCAGGCAAACACCCTCATGCACAAAGCCTTGCTCACGGTCCCCCATCTTCCCGGGGAAAGGTTGAGGCCCTGAGCTGTGCAGATAGAGTCGCCGGGTTTAAAGGCAGCGGGTTACCGGTCCTGCGGGAACCCGCCCTCCTCTTGGCTGCCGCTAATGCTGCCTCTCTCCCTTCACCGGCGCTCACAGCTAGTGACCGAATAACAGAGTGTGTGATGTAAACACCCCAGTAAAAGAGATTCCAATCCAGTGTTTAAGAAGATCACTAAGATATTTGTAAGCCTGGGGAATGGGGTCCTTTTCTGTTGCTCTGTGTTGTCTGGTCTCTTTGAGACAGGCTCTCCCTCTATAGCCCAGACTGGCCTCAGACTTGTGATCCTCCTGCTTTACCCTCCCCCGTGATGGGACGACAGGCCTTGCTAATATGCTTTGCTTCTGGGGCCATTTACCAATTGTCTGATGCCCACTTTCTGAGGGAGAGGGGAGAAAGAGAGAGAGAGAAGAGAATCATGCACTAAGAACCAGACTTTTCTCACTTTCCTCCAACCATCTCCCTTCTCTTCCCTCCCATCAGATTATTGATTCTTTTTTTAAAATTTTAATTTATTTATTAATTGAACACAAATTTTTTGACAAGGCGTTGTGCAAAAAGGGTACAGTTACATAGTAGGGCAGTGTGTACATTTCTTGTGATATCTTACACCCTGTTTTTCTTTCCCTTCCCTAGGTCAGGTAGACATATATACAATGTACAATGTATCAAGAACATATACAGTAGCCACGTGGCCATGCCCAAGAAAGTTCCCCTAGGGCTTTAAATGTAATGTCGATATTAGACCATATGTCGACAGTAGTCTTATATGAATGTACATACATAGCTTTTGGGCTATTGTATTCCACTGAGAGGTCAATTTTTGACCTTTATATGTTGAGTAATTGTTTGGTTTTAGTTACATAATGTTGGGTCGCTACCCCAATCCTGTGGGAAATACCATTTGACAAGCAGTTTTTGGTTTCACAGACCTGGTCTCTACTGTCTCTCCGTCACCCTTTCTTAACAGTCATATATCAGGGAGATCATGCCCCTTTGTTTTCTGTGTTCTAGGCTTGTCTCGCTCAACATTATTTGTTCGAGTTCTGACCATTTCCCTGCGAATAACAATATTTCACCATTCCTAATCGCTATGTAGTATTCCATTGTGTATAGGTACCATATTTTTTGGATCCATTCATGTGTGGAGGGGCATCTGGGTTGTTTCCATATTTTGGCTATTGTGAATTGTGCCGCGATAAACATGGAAGTACAAATGTCTTTTTGATATCTCGGGACCAGATTATTGATTCTTTCGTGTACCATTCCTGGGGCTTGAACTCGGGGCCTGGGCACTTTCCCTGAGCTTTTTGTGTTCAAGACTAGCAGTCTGCCACTTGAGCCATCCCTCCACTTCTGGCTTTTTCGGTATTTAATGGGAGGTTAGTACTATATATATTACGTTCACCAGGAAGCTGAGGCTGAGGAGGTTAAGAACACCACCCAAGGGTGTGCAGCGAGAAAGCGAGGGACTAGAGCTGGGGGAGGAGACACAAACCCGGAATCCTAACTGCTTGAGAGGCAGAAATCTGGAGGTTGGGGCGTTGAGGCCAGGCCTGGCCAAAAGAAGTCCACAAGATTCCATCGCAGCCAGCATCCGGTGTGGTGTCTGTGCCCCTCTCCTCATCTATGGGGAGGAAGAGGGAGGCGGAGGGTGGAAGCCCAGGTGGGTCCCGGGTGTAAAGCAAACTGCCACCTTGACAAGAATGCTCAAAGGAGGTGGCATCGTGCTTCCACACACGCCTGCGTTCAAGCCCTGGGACCAGGACACAGAAAGAGCAGAGTGAGAACGGGACCCAGGCCTGTCTACAGAGCGCCAGCGCTCCTCGTCTGGAGGGTGGGGGCTCTGTGTGTGAGCACGCTTCCTCCCTCCAGCTTGCTCTTCCTCCTGAGGTGCACGGAGGCCCCAGGATCCTGCAGAGCCAGCCAGAGGAGGCCTTGCTGCCCTGGGCTCGGTCCTCCGTGCTCCCCGAGAGGCAGAAGCAGCCACGCCCTGGCACGGGGCCGTGATAATGAAAGGAGAATGTTCTTGCTTGTGGCCAAGCGGGCCACGTCCACGGCTGCTGGAGGCGGGAGATGATTCCACGTGCTGGTTGACTCGGCCCTGGCAGCACCTGCGCAGAGGGGTCTGTGTGTTGCACAGCAAGTCCAGTGTCATTGGAGGCCATTGGAGCCGAGCTGTGACTGCCTCCCCGGTTTCTAAGCAGCTCCTCTTCTTCGGAGCCCACGCGGAGCGTTAGCGTGGAAGAGCTCAATCTGTGGGACGACCGAGCATGTCACGGCTCCCAATCTCTGTGGGGCCTTTTTTTTTTTTTAAATCAGGTCAGCCCAAGAAGAGGACAGCGAGGTAAGCAATTCGAGGGGATCAGTGGTGGCCTTCCCTGTCACCGCTAAGTGTGATTCGCAGGCCCTGGGGAAGCCTGTGGTCAGAAACTGCCAGTTTGCTGTTCAACCTAACCCCGCGTTCCCTGGAAATTCCCTCTGCGAGCTTTGACCTGGACACGAGACAGCTGGCTCCCCGAGTGGTGCTCAGAGCTGGAGACGATGGAATCACCACAGAGCTCCCCAGGGGTCTCCAACAGGGGAGGGGGGGGGTCCCAGCAGGCAGCGGCAGAGGCAGACGCCGCCGGCACCCAGCACACTAGGGTCCCTAGCAGGCTTCGGTGGCTGGTGACTCAGGGTGGACAGATGCTTGTGTCTTCTCTGTGCTTTTCATCCGTTTGTCTGCCCTCTTCTGCACCGGCCCTCTGTGTGGCCCGTGTCTGTGATGCAGGGACAGGTGCCCGTGTCGCTGCTCGTGTGTCCGGCTGCTGGGCCGCGGCATCTGCATTTGGGTCCTGTGACATCCCCACGGGCGGATGGAAACTTCCGTGCTGGGCCCAGGAGTGTGGGGTCGTCACCTGATCGTCGGGGTTGGTGCTGATCTTGAGTAAAAGGGCGGAGGGACGGCACCAAGCCCCGAGTTCAAGCCCCAGTCCTGGCACTAAAAAATAAATAAGTGAAACGATGGGCTATGACTGGTACGTTCCAGTAACCGCTGCCCACCCAGAATGCCCAGCGACAGGGCCGGGCAGGCAAGCCTTTCCCAGCCCATCGTGGCCTCGGAGCTGCTGCCGGGGTGCCCTGTGTCCTCAGTGCACCCCCGGATCTCAGCGACCTGGCCGTGCTTTGTGTCAGGTTGAAAGGGGCCGAGCCCGGGGACCCCGCCACCGGCCAGCCAGCCAGGCTCCCTCGATGGACGGGCTGCACCCCGCAAGAGGAGGCTGCTTGCTCTAGCTGCGCTGGGGAGGGGAAGGGAGACGCTCTCTTCCCCGCAGAGCAAGCCGAAACCTGCTTCAGATGAAGAGCTCATTAGCGGTAGTCATTACCAGCTCCCGCCTTTGAACCCAGCCAGTGGTGGTGTTTACGGTCTTCGGCCCCAGCTGAGCAGGCAGCCTTTCACTGGGGTGGGCCGCATTTGAACAGTTAAGTCATCAGCTAACAGCCTGTGCATGACCTCACAGAGAAAGCCAAGGACCTAGCCAAGGGTGGGTGTCCTCCGTGGCCCGGGAGGTCCCCCGTGGCGGTGGCGTCATTGCGGCCCAGCTGAGGTGGAGGGAAGGATGGCGGTGTTCGTAACCTGCCCAGCCCACAGCTGGGAGGCTGAGGATGTTGTCTGGCGTGGCTGGAATGTCTCGCTCAGATTCCACCAGCCCTCCCGCTCAGGAAAACAGAAAAGAAGTCATCTTCCTGCACAGAAGGGAAGAGGAGGCAAGTGTTAGGGACCCGCTGGGACCAGAGGGTCAGCTTACAGCCACTTGAAGGCAAATGGCGGCCCAGTGACTACCGGGAACCCTTCCTGTGGATAAGGGACGGGCGTGTGATGAGGTCCCGGAGGCCCAGGTGTGCAGGCCCCGCCAGGCTGCATAATTATGCTCGAACACGAAAATCACCCAGGATACATTTCTCAGTCCCAAGTGTTAGGCAACTGTGGATTTGTTTTTTACCAGTGAGTACGAATAGGTTGCAAATGACAGAAAACCTAATCAAACAGCCCCAACAGAAAAATAAATATTGGCTCATGTCACAGCAAAGCCCCGAGCAGAAGGCTTGCACGTGCTCAAATAATGCTTTCCTCTGTCTCTTCTCTCAGCTAGCACCCTCCGGGAGAGTGGCGGCCATGCCAGGCTCTTGGCAGCTGCACTGGAAAGAAATGCCTCTTCCAAGACCTCCAGAAGAAAGCCTTTGGTCTCATATGCAAATATAGCATTTACTTTATGGTTGTGTGTGTGTGTGTGTGTGCATATGTGTGCGTGCACGCCAGTACTGGGGCTCGAACTCAGGAACTGGGCATTGTCCCTTAGCTCTTCCACTCAAGGCTAGTGCTCTACCACATGTGCCACAGCTCTACTTTTGGTGGTTAATTGGAGGTGAGAGTTCCATGGACTTTTGTACCTGGCCTGGCTTCCAGTCTCCATTCTCGGACCTCAGTCTCCTGAGTAGCTAGGATTAGCTAGGATCATGCCTACTTGAGCAACAGTTTCAAACGAAGGCTGATGAAGTTCAGGTTTCCGGAACCACGGAGTGCTACCTTATGCACCTGTCTAGAAGCTTACTTGACATCTGCCTTCCATAAAGGGATGGATAGCATGTATAAGTTGAACTGTACATCTTTTAAACCTGGTTGCCATTAAGGCACAAATCAGTAATTTGGAAGAGAAAAATGAAAGAAGTCCTTTGGCACTGACTTTGAATCACCAGAGCTGTGTAGGTGTCTGACCCTGACCCAATCACTGTAGTTGGAGGCAGAGAGGAACTCCTCTGATTGGCTCACCCATGTGTCCCTCCTGAACTAGGAAGAGTTGGGGGCGGGGAGGGTGGTCTCTGTGCTGCCCCGGGGTTGGGGGAGGGGGTGTGTGACCACGGCCAAGCACCCCGCACGCCGGCTTAAACTTCACAGAAAGGCGGTTGGAGATTTGCGCTCAGGATGCCATGCGCTTGCTGCGTGGGAAGGCCACGCGGCTGCTTCCTGTTCTAACAACATTTTCTGTCCTGGTCTTTTCACCCAGGAGCCCAGAAGGCCCAGCCAGTGGTGCAGCTGCTCACAAGACACCTAGTCAGGAGGGACATTCAACGCCGTCCCTAGAGTTCGGTGCACATCGAGTCACTCGGTGATCAGCCTGTTCTAGGAGAGGGGCTTACAAATGGCTTGGACGTGGGGGCTCTTGTCAGACACCCCGGCATTTAGGGCACTTAAGGCATCAAAGGCTGGCCGACTCGGATGACTGCCGGTTTCTAATCTTGGGGAACAAGTGGCATAGGACCCCTCAGAACAGGGGAGGTTTCCAGGCGCCCTGGCCCTGCAGTAGAGAAGGCCCGTGAGGGGTGCCCCCACGTGACTACCTGCCGGCCGATGCATCTGTGGACGGTGTGGGTGAATCTGTTCCACGCCTCCGTCCCTGCGCCCTCCTTCCCCTCTGCCCACCGGAGGAGCGCCCAGAATGCTCCAGCCATCTGCAGATCCATTGGCTTGAGTCCCATGAAAGCTTGGGTCTGGCCTCGGCCTGCCGGATGGGCTCGCTTGCTCTTCCTTTCATGCGCCCTTTGGAGTCCCAGGATGAAACAGACTTTATGACGCGTCCACGCGGGACCAGGGAGCAGCCGTGTTATTACAGGCCCAAACCTGAGATCAGCTCCAGGAGGGAAACCTCACTTCTTCTTTGATCATGAGAATGTTCAAAGGTAGAACAAAATGGGGGGCGGGGGGGGGGGGACTGTATGGTGAACATCCCTGCCCTTGGGGCTAAGATTCTAGAATTAACTTTTTACTAAATTTGCTTTTTTTTTTAAATTTAAACCTGTGACTCTGTCCCCTCTCTGTCTCCATCCATCATTGCATTTTAGATTTTTGGAATTGTTTCAAAAGTAAGCTCTAATGTCAGGCGCTGGTGGCTCAGGCTTGTTATCCCAGCTACTCAGGAGGCTGAGAGCTGAGCTGGTTCAAAACCAGCCTGGGCAGAAAAGTCCGTGAGACTCTGATCTCCAATGAACCACTAGGAAACTGGAAGTGGTGCTGTGGCTCAAAGTGGTAGAGTGCCAGCCTTGAGCAGAAGAGTTCAGGGACAGCGCCCAGGCCCTGAGTTCAAGCCCCACGACCTTCAACAACAACAAGAAGAAAGTAAGTTGTAAAGCATGACGATAAGGCAATGTAGGATTAAAAGTTACTGTGTGCAGTTTTAGATAAAAACAAATTCAGTAGCTGGAGGTTTCATGGGCTCGGGGTAATGACTTACACTCTAAATATTTGAAAAATGTGTTTTTATCTCTAGGACAAGTGTGTCTTTTTTCCCCCCAAAGACTCCTTCTTTTTTTCCCAAGAGACTACATCTACAGGGTTTTGACCTCAGACTTTTAGGTAGCTTTTCAGCCTTCAGAGTGTCAGTACAAGCTGGGTGTGGCGCTACCCTCCTGTAATCCTAGCTCTTGTGGGGCACAAGGTCTCGAGTTTGAGGGCAGCCTCGGTTCCATACAGTCCTCATTCACCTTCCCTCAGCCATCGGAGATGACCCGGTGGAAGTTCCTCCGCATGCCAGGTGCTGCTGGAAACCCCCGCGGTGTTCTTCAGAGAAGGTGCGCCACGAGGTGCACTGGGTGGCGAACTGAAACTCCAAAGCCTTTCCCTGGCAACGGCACACCTGTTGGTTGGTTGGCTTATTTATGTCTTTGCGGTGAGTTCACACAGATAGAGAGTGAAATTCCACATTTTACAACTTGTACAAACTGTAACATGCACTTAAAAAAGGTTCAGATGTAGAGATGCCACCATTTCTGATTTGTGTGGTTTGGATTAAATCATCTTTTCAAGTTGTTACACACACACACACACACACGGAGGGCTGGCGTGGCTGTCGGGGGAAGAAGGACACAGAAGCAAACGGACTGCATGCGCTCAGCCGCATCTCAGCACCCTGTGCTGTGGGGTCGGGGATGGGGATGGGGGGGGGAGGAGGGTGCCGCCCTGTTCCTCCCTGGTGTCACCCCAGGGGAAGTTTTGTACGGGGTAGGTGGAGTTCCCGGACAGCCACCTGCTCCCCCAGGAGCCCCTGAGGACAGGAAGCCCGGCAGAGTGCCAGGCCCCTTCGGCGTGCAGGGGGGCGGTGTCGCGAGGCTGGCATGGCGGCACGGTGGGGCGTGCAGGGCTGGGTGGGCCTGCCCCTCGCGGGCCCGCCGGCTTCCTCTACATGTTCCTCCATCAAGACAGCAGTACTCCAAATATGATTTGCAGCCTGGAAGGATGGCCCGGCCGGCGGGGGCTGATGGGCGTTTATTACCTACTTAGCTATTTAAGTGGAAGAAAAAGGGAAGTCCTCTTGCACAGAAGGTGATGAATGGGTTCAGACACCCCGTTAAGATGATTCATCGCCATGACAAAGGGCTGCTAGTCTCTGGACACAAAATAATCGGGAGGCTGGAAGACCAAGCAGGGCCAGACCAGTCCTGGGGGGCTCCTGAGGGAGTGGGGGACGCAGCTTTGCTGGGTGCAGGATTCAAGGTCAAGATCCCAGACCAGTGTCGTCTGGCAGCGTTGCTGCCTCGGGGACTGGATGCTAAGGCGTGGAGAGACCCAGACGCCTGCACTGCCCCCTCCTGTCCCCTCCAGCCCCCCCCAGATGCTTGTACTGCCCCTTCCTGTCCCCTCTGCCCCCCCCCCCCGACATCAGCACTGCCCCCTCCTGTCCCCTCCAGCAGCAAAGGCGCGACCCTGAACTTGTGTGGCTGTAGGTAGATGGGGCGGGAAGACCACGGCGGCCAGAGGGCTGGCCGGGGCGGAAAGTAGAGCTGAACTCCGGACTGGCCTCAGTCACGGCCTCCGTGCTGAAGAAGTGACTTCCCTCTGAGCCTCAGTTTCCCTGTCAGGCCTCAGTTCCGAGGTCGACGCCAGTGTTAGAGAGAAGGAAGGTTTGCCTGTGGCTCAGCTCCGTGTCAGCACCGGGAGAGGTGGTTCCAGGCCAAAGTTCCTGTTTCAGCGGGAGATGTCATCTGGTCTTCTGCAGTCTCCTCCATTCTCTGTAGTTCCACCAGCTCCTGGTCTGTGCCCGCCCCTCCCTCCCTCACTCCCTCCCTCCCTCCCTCCCTCCCTCCCTGCCTCCCTCCCTTCCTTCTGCCTCTCCTTTCCTTCCTCCTTTGCTCCTGCCATTCTCCTCTTCTTCCTCTTTCTCCTGCTTTTCCTCCTCCTCCTTCACTGCTGGCCATCGAACGCCCCTTAAGCGTGCCAGGCCGCCGCTCCGCTACCGAATTGCACCCCTAGCCAAAAGAGTCACTGGTTATTTTCCTCCGGCCTCTGCCTTGAGCTCCTGTGTTCCGGAAGTGCTGCAGGTGGTGCTGCCCGGCCCGGCCACGGTTTGATTTCGTTGAACGTGGGTGGAGTGCTCCCTGCAGCCCCTGAGTCAGGAGAGGGTTCAGGGATCCCCCCAAGGCCGCTGGCCCGCCAGCGATGGTGTCCAACTTGAACCCTCATCTGTCTCCCTCTGCCTTTGCCAGTTATTAGGAGAGGCGGGAAATGGCCAATTCCAGGCCAGCTCTCTACTGCCCTTCCTGGGTCCTGTTCTCATCACGGCGCAGTAGTTCCTAGGTGACCTTTCATTTGTCCTACGTTGTGGCTGCTGGCTCCTTTGGGAGGCAGGCAGGCTTCCGAGGCAGATTGCGCTTGGGTTCTCCATCGCCACCGTGCTGTGTGACCCAGGGCAAGCCGCTTGCCCTCTCTGCGCCTCAGCCGCTCCATTGGCGGCCGTGGCCTGTGCTTCGTAGGGCGAGGCTCAGAGAATGTCTGCCTTTATGCCACGTTCCACGGGTGGGGGGGGGGGGTCTGTTCCCCAGTGTGCTGTGGTGGGTGGGTCACAGTGGCCCGTGGGTGCCATCGGGGGACACTGACCCCCATCTTGCCCCAATGGTTCCCACTCCTAACCCCTCCCCTCCCCTCCCGCACCACTTCTCTTTTTATTTGGTGATGAAATTCCTAATCCTGCGATCTACAGTGGAAAAATAAAGACAGAACTAAAGCCTGGAATTCGGCCCTCAAACCTCTGAAGGTCAATGCCAAACAAAAGTCCTGCCCAGGGACGTGAGAAGCCTTTGTTAGCGGGCTCCCGGGCTCACTGGCCCTGCTCCCCCTCACCCCCTAATCTACCCAGGTCTACGGGAAGGAGGGAGAGGGGAAACCAGCCTGCCCCCCCTCCCCTCCGCTCCGCGGGAAGTGATTGAGTGGAAATGGTCCAGGTTGCTAAGTGATTTCACTGTGCGCATTTGCTAGAAAGGAATCCTGATGTTTAATTAAAAATGAAGGAAGGGAAAAGAAGGAATGCAAAGCAAGAGGAACAAAAGGGAGGAATGGAGGGTAGGAGGGTGAGAGGAAGGGTGAAAGCAGGAAGGGAGGGAGGAGGGAGGGAAGGAGGGAGGGAGGAGGGGGTAGGGGGGAGGGAGTTCGGTGGCCATGTGCTACTCTTCCCACAGTGTAACTGCAACCTGCTCAGATGAGCCACGGTCCCTCCCCGCCCCTCCGTGACCCAGAGCCGCCGCTCCCGCCGACCTTGTCCCCTCCCGCCACACAGCTGACTTCTGCAGTTGCCTGGGTGCCCCACCCGGAGCTGGAACCCCAGCTGAGAAGGGCTGGAGTGGCAAGGGGGTGCAGGCATTCCCGCGTCAGTGCTGGGCGGCCGGGACCCGCCCCGGGCACCGCCCTGGGCCTCCTCCCTGCCGTCCAGCTTCCCCTCTCCTGCACACAGTCGGTGCGCGCTAGGAGCAGGTGGGCCTGGGGAGCCCCGTCTGGCGCTTGGCTGGAAGCCTGTGCCCTCTGCCCGCTGTGGGCCCAAAGCCACGCCCTCCGCGCCACCTGCTCCTTGACCGCCAAGGCGCCCTGCGTGGTGCTGTCCCGCTGCACGCGGGAGCCGGACTCAGCGCCTCCTCCCTGCAGACTGGGGCTCCTGGGGTGCTCCCTCCGCCGTGGGGGGAGATAACGGCTCGCCCAGACTCCTCTCCAGCAGCCAGATCGCAGGCCGGCCCCCCTTAGCCTTCCAGTTCATGAGGACCCGGAATCCACCGCCGTGGGGTGGGCACGGCTGGGGTCCCGGTGCCCCCCGGATCTCTGAGCGCTGACAGGGGCAGGGCCCTTGCTTCTGGGGCTCCCCCCTGCTGCAGGTGGTGGTCTCACGACCTGGGCCAGCAGCGCCCCCTCCAGTGAGGACACCCCAAAATGTCCCTAGACATTGCTGCGCAGGCAGTGGGGAAGGAGGCTCCCTGCTGAGCTCCGGATGGGAGGCCGCTGCCCGCTGCCCCCCTCGCTGGAGCTGCCAGAAGAGGGAGTCACCCCGGGAAGGGCAGCTCTGGTGTCCCGGTCCCAGGGACCCGCACTGGGTCTGGGGCCCCGCCCACTGGCACCTCCAGAATCAAGACAGGAGTCAGCACGGGGCCCCGAGCACGCGCGGCTATTTAGTGGAAACCTGGGTCCTCTCCAGAACGGCATCTGGTGCCACAGCGTGCGTGTGCAAATGTGGATGCACTTGTGCATGCCTGTGTTTGTGTGTGTGAATGTGCGTGCACTTGTGTGCATGCCTGTGTTTGTGTGCCTGTGTTTGTGTGTAGGAAGCATGCCATGTGCACACACCTATATGAATGTATCTGTGTGCCTGTGTGTATACACCTATGTGAGTGTGTCTGTGTGTGCCTCTCTGTATACACACCTCCATGAGTGTGTGCCTCTGTGTACATACCTATGTATCTGTGTGCCCGTGTGTACACACCTATGAGTGTGTGCCTGTGTGTATACACCTATACGAGTGTGTGCCTGTGTTCCTGTGACTCTGCGTGTACACACCTGAGTGTGTGCCTGTGTGTATACACCTATACGAGTGTGTGCCTGTGTTCCTGTGCCTCTGCGTGTACACACCTGAATGTGTGCCTGTGTGTATACACCTATGAGTGTGTGTCTGTTCCTGTGCCTCTATGTATGTACACACCTATGAGTGTGTGCCTGTGTGTACACACCTATACGAGTGTGTGTGTTCCTGTGCCTCTGCGTGTACACACCTGTATGAGTGTGTACCTGTATGTACACACCTATATGAGTGTGTGTCTGTTCCTGTGCCTCTGTGCATGTACACACCTATACGAGTGTGTGCCTGTGTATATACACCTATGAGTGTGTGTTCTTGTGCCTCTTGCATGTACACACACACCTATGTGAGTGTGTGCCTGTGTGTGCACACCTATACGAGTATGTGTCTGTTCCTGTGCCTCTGTGTGTGTACACACCTATATGAGTGTGTGCTTGTGTATATACACCTATACGAGTGTGTGTCTGTGTTCCTGTGCCTCTGTGTGTGTACATACCTATACGAATGTGTGTCTGTGTTCCTGTGCCTCTGCGTGTACACACCTATATGAGTGTGTGTCTGTGTTCCTGTGCCTCTGCGTGTACACATCTATATGAGTGTGTCTGTGTATATACACCCATGAGTGTGTGTCTGTGTTCCTGTGCCTCTGTGCGTGTATACACCTATATGAGTGTGTGCCTGTGTGTATACACCTATACGTGTGTGTACACACCTATATGAGTGTGTGCCTGTGTTCCTGTGCCTCTGCGTGTACACACCTATATGAGTGAGTGCCTGTGTGTATACACCTATACGAATGTGTCTGTGTTCCTGTGCCTCTGCATGTACACACCTATACGAGTGTGTGCCTGTGTTCCTGTGCCTCTGCGTGTACACACCTATATGAGTGTGTCTGTGTGCACACACCGATACGAGTGCCTGTGTTCCCGTGCCTCTGTGCGTGTGCACACCTCTGTGCGTGTGTCTGTGTGAGTGCAGAGCACTCTGCAGGCCCTCGTTACGGAAGCGGTGGCTCAGCCGGGTCTCCACACGCCCCCTCTTTCCATGGAGACAACGAGTCAGAGCCCGGCCCTCTGCGGTGGGACCACCAAGGCTGAGCCAGGCGCCCGCCTCCGGGGGCCTCCGGGGGGCCTCCGGGGAGCCCCGTGAGCCGCCTCCGCGGCCCCCCTGCGCGGAGGCCGCCGGGCCGGGACCCCCGCAGCCCCCTCAGACAAAAGCGCGTCTGTTCCCGCGGTCCCTGCCTCCGCTCGGGCGCCCTGAAAGCTGATCTGGATCCCGAGCCGAGCTGGACCCACGGCCGCGGTTCCGGCCCCGGCCCGCGCCTGGCCCGCTCGCCCGGCAGATCATTTACAGCTGAAGCCCGGCACCCGAGAGCCTTTTTTATTTGGTGCAAATGTTTTCTATTAAAAGCCACGGAAGCCTCTGGAAACCAGAGCCCTCTTCTCCCACACTGGCTGCGGGGTCCTCACGGTGCCGGGAGGCCTGGGGGGCTCCTGCCCTGCAGGAAGGGCGGGGCGGGGGCTCTGTGCCCACCTGAGGCACTGCTCTAGAAGCTTTGTGGTCGGTGGTCCGGCTGCTGAGCAGCCCAGGGCAGGCTGGGCATGAGTGGCCCTCCTCCAGAACCTTCCAGAGACAGGACTGATCCCAGGGGAGGGGCTGAGGGGCCGGGGGGGGGGCAGGAGCTTTGGTGGCTGGCTTTCTGGGTCACGCAGGAGGTCAGTTCTATGCCATGTTGGGGTGGGCCCCCCGAAAGGTGTTACGCGTCACTTGGAAGAACCTGATCTTTGTTTTTCTATATCGGCCATGAATTTGAGGGGACGTCTGGGGTAGGGGGCCCCATTTCCAGAAAGGCTGACCCTGACGCTGCCGTTGCTCCGGCCATGCGGGGTCTCACGTGGTGCACGAGGGCTGGTGGGTTCATTGAAACATGGGGACCACAGGCACCAGGAGAGAGCACCCACAAAGACGTCTGTCACGGGGCCATAGGGCTGGGGGAGGAGGGGGCGCAGTTCTGAGGCTGCCTTGTGATGCTGAGGCAGAGACTGAGGCCATGGGGAAGGGACGGGGTGAGCCAGGCTTCTTGTCCTCGGGGGCTGCATTCCTCCCCCTGAGGAAATGGGGCCCGGGCGCCCCAAATTATTTCCCCTGTGGTCTGTGTCTCCCTCGAGTCTCACTGAGTGGGCCAGTGCGAGGGAGACAAAGGGGGCATGGGTGGGAGCGTACAGGTCCAGGCAGTCTGCACCCCTGAGATCACAGCGGGGGAGGGGACCCCGATCCCTGGGCTCCGACACAGTAGAGTGGAGCCCTGATCCCTGTGCCCCGTCATAGCGGGGTGGGGGACCCCGATCCCTGGGCCCTGTCACAGCGGGGTGGGGGGACCTCGATCCCTGGGCCCCATCACAGTGGGGTGGGGGGACCCCGATCCCTGGGCCCCATCACAGTAGAGTGGAGCCCCGATCCCTGGGCCCTGTCACAGGGGGGTGGGGGGACCCTGATCCCTGGGCCCCATCACAGTAGAGTGGAGCCCCGATCCCTGGGCCCCGTCACAGGGGGGCGGGGGGCCCCGATCCCTGGGCTCCGACACAGTGGAGTGGAGCCCTGATCCCTGTGCCCCATCACAGCGTGGTGGGGGACCCTGATCCCTGTCACAGCGGGGTGGGGGACCCCAATCCCTGGGCTTCATCACAGCGGGGTGGGGGGCCCCGATCCCTGAGCCCCATCACAGCGTGGTGGGGGACCCTGATCCCTGTCACAGCGGGGTGGGGGACCCCAATCCCTGGGCTTCATCACAGCGGGGTGGGGGGCCCCGATCCCTGGGCCCCGTCACAGCGGGGTGGGGGGACCCCGATCCCTGGGCCCCGTCACAGCGGGGTGGGGGACCCCGATCCCTGGGCACGCAGCCGCCCTCCGATAGCCGGGTCTCAGTTCCAAGATGGACACCTTCTGTGAGGGGGAGAGGCTGTCAGTACCTGGCTCTGTGGGCCAGGTGGTCTCTGTCACATCTCAGGTGCTGCTGGAGAATAAAAAGCAAGTGTAGATGATGCATTGGCAGGTGGTCATGTTGCGTTCTGGTCAAAGTTCTGAAGCGAAAGGAGGCGGCTACACGTGGTTTCGGGGGCCAGTGTGCTGGTCTCTGATCCAGTCCCTGGGAAGGGCGCTGGAGATGGTGAGGTTAGACCTGGGCAGACAGGCCGGTGGCCACTCCCTCCCCCGCCCAGCCACCCATTCTCTTCTTTCCTGTCTACCGGAACTGGCGTTGTGCCAGCTAAAAGGGCTCACCAGTTAGCGGTGTCTGCCACAGTCCCTGCTGAGATGTGATGGTATCAAGAAAGGCTCTTATTGTCTTAAAAAAAAAAAAAGTGCACCTTACCTTTCCTCCTCCTCCCCGTTCGTCCCTGCTGGAAGAGTGATGTGGCCACTTAACTAGGCGGGGCGGCGGGGGGGGGGCGGCTGGTGGAGGGGGCAGGTTGGGCCCTGCACAGGTTTTCACAATGTTCCCTCGTGTCTGTGCTGCCAGACACAGACAACTGGAAGCCGTTCACACAGAGGTTTGGGGGAGCAGACTGTCCGGCCAGCGGGGTCACCTCGGCTCTGGGCCTGGCAGCTGCTTTCCACCTGCTCCCAGCCTCCCTTACCCCTCCCTCCCTCCCACCCCCATCCCCAGCTAAGCTAAACATTAGTCCTTGCCCCAGCCTCCCGGTGAGCAGGGGTGGTCACGTGACCGGCTCTGACCAATGGAGTGCCAGGACAGGTTGGTAGGGGGTGGGGGGGGGAGGCTGGGAAAGTTTCTTTCCCCTTGCGAGGAGAGATGCCAGGAAGGCACTGTGCTCCTCCTCCCCTTCCTCTCGGTCTCCGGAGCTGTGGCCACCTGTGATTGTACCGTGATGGGTCAGAGGAAGAAGAGGCAGCTCTGGAGGGCTGCGGCCGGGGATGCGGGGGGATGGAGGGAGGCTGGCCTTCAATCGGTTGGGTGTGATCATGGAGATACCCTCCCCTTGGCAAACACCACCGCCCTTGGCCCAGTTGCTTAGGTCAGAAGCCCCAGCCTTCTGAGGCCCTGTCTGCCTCCCGCTGCAACCAGCCCAGCCACTGGAGACTTCTGCCACCTGCCACTGTCACCACCCCTGCCCCTGAGGCCCCCCCCCCCAGGCCTCCGCGGGTTCCAGCCGCCCCTTGGGCTCTCCCAGAGCGCTGTGTTCTTTGGGTGGCAGGGTGAGCCCTTGCCACCCACCCCCTCCCCCAGCTTCCAGAGCCCAGGGCTGCCCCCCCAAACATCACAAGCTGCTGGCCGCCACCCCACGCACCCCACCACTTCCCAGCTCCGTGGCCAGCCACCTGCTGGGGCTCCCCGGGCCGTGCGGCGTGGCCAGGCGTGGCAGTTCTCCTCTGAAGGCTCAGCCAGGGAGGGTTGTCACCCAAGATCGCAGCGTTCCTCTGGGCTGCCAGAGGCGGCTCCCGGCAGTTGACATTCGGGACCTGCTCCAAGTTGTCACGGGGCACTCACTTCATCGGCGCGGACACGAGTTGCAGCTGGGTATGGACGGAACGCGGATTGTGTGCAGCGCCTGTGTTAAGCACAGACAGACCCAAACAGCCATGTGAACCGCCGGCCCAAGGGGGGCACCGTCCGCGGGGGCTCCTTGGTCACACTTGATTTCATTTTCACGTGTCCCAAGAGCCTTCCCGCCTGTCCCGGGGGCAGCTCCCCCGCTCCAGGGAATTTGCCTCACTGCACGAGGGCCTGGTGGGGCCCTAACTCCTCCTGGCTCGGGTGAGCAGATACCTGGTACCCCGAGCTCCACCAGGATCCATGGGGTGAGCTGGGCTGGGCCAGTCCCTGGTAGCTCTTTCCCCGCAGCAGCAGAAGCCTGGCGTGCAGGCCAGGGGTGTACGGAAGCCCACGCTGGGCTGGGTAGCGAGTGGCAAGACAGAGGGGAACAGGGCCAGGGAGATGGGCCGCCCCTGGCCTGGACACTCA
The DNA here is from genome assembly GCF_023159225.1 of Perognathus longimembris pacificus. NCBI lineage: Eukaryota > Metazoa > Chordata > Mammalia > Rodentia > Heteromyidae > Perognathus > Perognathus longimembris. Next base: position 82,485,182 of record NC_063166.1, on the reverse strand, counting down.
GCTGTGCAGCCTGGACTCAGGCGGGGTGCCCTTGCCAGACCTCATGTGCCCCGGGGTGACCGACTGCAGGGCTGGCTCCGCGGACCCGAGCTCACCCAGCAAGTTCAAGGCTGTGGGCAACAGCCAGACATGCACAGAACCCCCCGCCCCTCCACCAGCTCAGACGCAGCGCTTCTCCTTCCCCAGAATTAAGCTCCAAGGCCTCCCTTCTTGCCCAGTGAAGAAACTAGGAGCACGGGCATGCTTTGGGACAGGGCCGTCCCAGCCAAGGGGGCTCCAGGTGGCTCCAGGGGTGGGGGGGCGTGAAACGAGCAACTCAACACTGATCAGGACGCCAGGCTCCTCTCGGTGCTCAGCCACGCGGGGCCACGCGGAGTCGCCTTCTGTGGTTTCCTCTGGGCGATGGCCGCCCGGAGCCCGGCCTGCCTTTTGAACACGGGGTGGTTTCGCCCGCGCAGCCTGTTGGCTGCCTGGTCCGGAGGCAGCTTCCAGATGTCCGACCTCCAAGCGAGGGGATCCACGACGGCCACCCTGGCTGGCGATCTTTCTGGAGAAAGAGAAATGAAAGAACCAAATATGCACAAATCCAATTTTCTGCTTATAACCAGGCTTTTGAAAGCCCTGCAAATCATCCTTTTGTTCTTCAGCTTCCCGCCCCACCCCCAACGGGGCATTTGGGAATCAAAGGATTTTTTTTGCCCCATAAAAACAAAACCAGGGCCCCGGTGCCGGTGACATCACACCCCGAGGGCGGGGCTTGCAGTGCCTCTGACCTGGTGGTCCCTGGAAGCCTGGCAGCTCCTGCCCTTCCTGGGGGCCCTGCAGAGGAACGAACCTCTGGGCTTGAGATCAGAGCAGCAGCTGCAGAAACAGGTCTGGTCCAAGGCTACCACACTGGTTTGTACCCTCTTTGATGTCAGGCCACCGCAGGGCTCCTGGCTCAGAAGCAGACACTCCCTGGGGGCCCGTGGGGGCACGGGGGGGGGGGGGCGGCGGGGCGCGGAAGGGGTCTGGCTGATGAGGATGGGGCACTTTGACTGGGAGCTGCAGATGTGTGTGCCCGGCGGAGCCTGGTCCGGAGGCTCGGCCTCGAGTGCGCTCGTGTGTCACACCTCCGTGGAGAGGGTAGCTTGCACGCGCTCACTTGGACGCAGGACAGGAGTGGCCTCCGGCTCAGCCGGCAGTGGTGAGCCGGGAAGGAAGGAAGATGATGGCGGCGTGCAGTACCGAGCCGGGGTCCCCGGGAGTCTGCAGCTGGTGGTCTAGTGGCTCTGTCCTCTGAATGTCTGGAGACGTGAGGGGCTGGAGGGCACACCTGCCGGCTGGCTTGTCTAATGGGGGCCAGTGGGGTTTGGGCGCACGTGTGTCTGAAATAATGCACGGGACGCAACGTCCTGTGGTGTATCACACATTCCTATTGTTGGTCAACTTTGTGTCACTCTGGAAAAAGAAAAAAACAAAAACCTCAATGGAGGAAGGGTGTGTTTTGGTCCATGGTTTTGGGAGTTTCCATCGGGTCCTGGTTGTTGGCTACATCGCTTTTAGATCTGGGTTAAATTCGAGCTTCCTGGGGTGGGAAATAGTGGAGGAGGAAGCTGTTCTCCTCATTGCAGTCAGGAACCCGGGGGGGGGGGGGGGGCGGGGAGGAGGTTAAGATCTACCCTCCCGGGACACCCCCCCAGGGGCCCGCCTCCTACGCGCCCATCGCCCCAAGGAACTCACAGATGACCAGTCATGGTCCGTGGTGCTATCAGCGGGGGGGGGCCACACTTCATTCCACACAGGAGCCAGGGGTGGGGGGGAGGGGCGCGCGTATCCAACCCACGTCAGCCTCCATCAGTCTTCTTCCCCAAATGGCACCGCTCCACCCCACCCTCTGTTTAGCCAGAGATGCTCTGTTTTTGTTTTCTGCTCTGGGTATCTGTGAGAAGGTTCTTGAACAAGCGTCGGAGCTACTGACGGGACGAGTAAGTGGTTCACTTGGGCCTGGTTACCACGATTACCGGCAGGGTTCCCGGCTCCTCACGCCCATCAGCAGGCAGCAGGAGGCATCTCGGGCTGGGGGAGGATGGGGGGGATGTCTAGGTCCCTCGGGAAGGCAGAGAACCGTGTGTCCCCAGCCAGACCGCTCTGCGCAGTGCTGTCGTGTGGGCGGCTTCAAGTGACATCTCCGATGGGCTGGGTCTTGGTCACCACGTGCCAGCATCTGGCTGCAGGGCAGGCTGGGAAACTGCCTTCCCCAAATGGTCGGGTCTCCTTTCAGAGGCCGTTTGTGCTCCCACAATGGGGGTTCCATCCTGGGGGTCAAATGTGGCTTGGAGAAGGGAGACACTAGAGCAACAAACATCCAGGCTCCTAAACCACGAATTTTGAGTTTGCGGTTTCTGCGGGAAGGGGAGCTTATGAGGACCCCAGGCCCCAGGTGGGGCGGCGGCCTTGGACTTTCCCAGGGCGGCTCGATGGCCCTCAAGGGATGAGTTCATTGGCACTGCCAGGAGCTGTCCCAACCTTGGGGGCCCACTGTTCGGGCTGGGTGTGTACCATCTGAATCAGGCAGAGCTCTCCACAAGGCCAGGGTGTCTTCTTTGGTTTAACAGGCAAAGTCCGAGTTGAATTAGCAAGAGGACAAGTAAGCATTGAGGATTGTGGGGTGCAAAGCCAGCTGTCCGGCTCCTCGAGCTCCGGTGTTCTGGTTGCACTGGGCTCAGAGCCTGGGTGTCCTCCGCCGTGGCCTGCGGCGCGGGGCTCGCTGTGGTCCCCTGTCCTCTAGTGAATCTAGGCAGCCAGCGTCCTTCGCGCTCAGCCCTCGGCGGTGTCAGGAGGGGGAAGCGGGCTGTGCACCTCGGGCGTCTGGGCCGCTCACCCGGCCGCCGCCTTTGGGCACCGGAGTGCAGGACTTTGGTTTCTGAGAGGAGCTGAGAGGGCTCTGGGTGCCCACCCAGCCGCGGCAGGGCACCTACTGTGGGCACGAGACGCCCCTCTGCATGGGTGTGGCCCAGTGGTGAAGGAGGCGGGCCCTGGAATCAGACAGTCTGCTGTAGGAGGCAGCTGTGCCATCCACCCGCTGTCAGAGCAGCTTCTGGCAGGCTCCCCGAGAGTTAGAGCTGTGAATTTCTCATCTTTGAAATGAGATCAGTACCACGGCACCCCATAAGGCAGGGCGTGCGGATGTGCACACGCGTGTGCGTGTGCGCGTGCGTGTGTGAGAGTCAATCAGTTACTCCAGAATCACTTCAGATTGCCGCTGGAAGGTACTTAATTTTCAGTTTGAAGCTTCAAACGGTTCGTTCGGTGCAGGTACTGCTGTTAATGGGGTTCAAAAGCCGGGGCGGGATCTGCACCCAGAATTGGCCACAGTGCATTCTGGGCCCTCCAGCCTCCACGGGCGTCTGTGCTCAAGGCTAACCCTCTACCACTTGGCCTTTTTCTATTTATGGGGTACTGAGGAATCGAACCCAGGGCTTCATGCATGCTAGGCCAGCACTCTACTGCTAAGCCACCTTCCCAGCCTCCCCCCCCACCCCCGCCCCACACTTTCCTTAAAGAGACCTTTCCTCACTATGGTACCCAGGTCAGCCCTGAGCTCACCATCCTCCTGCCTCAGCCTCTGGAATGCTAGGGTTACAGGTGCACAGCACTATGCCCGCCTGATGAAAATGAAAATGCATCGAGTCCTCCTGTAAACACTGTGCCAAGGATACCCAGGAGGAGCAAGCGTGGGGAACCAAGTCGTGCAGGGCCGGCATTTCCCCCCAGGTGTGCTCGGATAATTGCCTCCTGGCGGCTCTCAGGGAACACCAGGATTTTCACTCCGGTGCAGAGCTGGCTCTCCAGCCTCTGTTCCCTGCTGGGGCCATCATCTGGCCTTGGCCAGGTGGGGTGGAAGAGGCAGCCGCCCCAGTGTCTTTTTTAGGCGGGGGAGGGGGCTGGGGCCAGCTGGGCTTCCCGGAGGGCAGATGGAATAAAGTTCTAGCGAAGCCAGCCGGCGAGGCCCTCCCTCACCTCCGCCAGCAATGTGTGTGTCAGCAGAATCCGTTTCTTCTTTTTATTGCCTTGGAGACATATGCTGACTTGGTCAAAACCGCTTCTGCGAGATGTGACGGATGAGGTGTGAGCCGCGGAGCGCTCGCTGGGTGCTGGGAGCGCGGCCAGCCGGGGGTGGGCTGCGGGGCGGGGCCTGGGCGCCGAGGAGCACCGAGGGGCGGGCGGGCGGCGCGGTGCACGGTCCCGGGCCTGCTTTCAGCAAAGTCGGCCCAGGTGTGCGCAGCCCCAGGAGGATCAGGTTACAGCCCTGGAGCCCCAGGCTGGGTGCCCCGGCTCGGAGAACTGGGAATGGGGGGGGGGGGCGGACTGGCTGCTGGAGAAAAACGACGGAAGTCCCTGCCCGCCCCCCCCCCCCCGCCGCGGCGGCGGGCCTGGGGTGGGGGCTGGGAGCAGGGGCAGATGGAACGCAGGGCCACCTTTCATCTCTCAGCCCCGGGCTGGACTCCCTGGCACCCATCGCCCTCTGCTCACCCAGCCCAGGTTCGCTTGGTCTCTGCCGGGCCCCCAATCACACCATCAGGAAAGGCTCTGTCCCTGGTGTTCAGACTCGGACACTCATCTAGATAGACGGCACTGCTCCGAGTGGGGGCGTGGCCCACGTGGCTTAGCACTGGCCCAGCAAGCTGCAGCAGCCCTGAGTAGAGAGAGAGAGAGAGAGAGAGAGAGAGAGAGAGAGAGAGAGGAGAGAGGAGAGAGAGAGAGAGAGAGAGAGAGAGAGAGAGAGGAGAGAGAGAGAGAGAGAGAGGAGAGAGAGAGAGAGAGAGAGAGAGAGAGAGGAGAGAGAGAGAGAGAGAGAGAGAGAGAGAGAGAGAGGTGAGGCTCAACTGGTAGAGCAGTCTTGAGTGAAAAAAAAGCCAAGCCAAGAAGTAGAATCCCCGAGTTCGAGTGTCAGTCCTGGCACTCACGCGCACACAAAGAGATGGGTACTTATCTTCTCCCATGCACAGGGTGCCCCCCCACCCCGTGACGCGTCCATTTTGCAGATGGGGAAAGGGAAGCGCGCGGAGGGTAAGCCCCTCCCCCACGGTACCCAGCTCGAAGCTGGCAGTCAGTGGCAAGCTTGGGGACAGGTGGGCCCCTCCACCTGACCCTCCTCATCAATCAAGGTCTTTCTTGCTGGTGGCTCCCATTCCCCTCCACGTCCTCCCCCCCCCTTCCCTGGTCTCTCGCTTCCTGTTTCTGAGAGCCTGGAGCAGTGTTGAGGGTTTCTATGGGGAGGGAGGCAAGGAAGAGGGACCGCCCCTCTGCCCACCGCCCGCCCGCCGGCTCAGCGATCATGGGGAGATAAGCTGAAGGGGGGAAGGGGAGCTCTGAGGGAACCTAATCTCTTCGGCAGTCGCTGCTGCTGACGGAGCCCCTGGGGTGAGGGGCCTGGGAGACACCTGGCTCTTCAGGTTTGGCAATGATTCATCCAACAGGTTCTTATTGGACACCTGTTGTGGTGGGGTGGGGGGGGACTCAGGGTGGACCCAGGTGAGATGCACCATGGGACGGAGAGCAGGTGACAGAGGATGGCAGGTGTCACAGAAGGATGCTCCCGAGTCTCCCTTTCATTGCAGACTTTGGAAAGAAGCCACGCTTTCATAGCAATGGTGTCCGGGCAGCCTGCCCTGGTGGCCCGGGCGGGGCTGGAGGACAAGCCTGGTTCCTGTCCCCAGCGCAGAAAGCCTAGGTGCTGGCCGGTTCCCCGGCTGGCTCCCTGGCCTGGGAAAGCCTGCTTGATCTCCCCATTCCTCAAGATACAGGGCAGTGGCCGCCCCTCCCGCAGCCCCCAAGGCCCCGCCTCCCTCTCTCTCCGGTCTCTTATCACAGGAGGCAGTGGCCTGGGGTCTTGAACAGTCAGGGATGGATGGCAGATGTGTGGCTCCGTGCTGGCCTCCAGTCAGATATCCTCAGGGCACACAATGCTGAGGCCTGGCCTGGCTCTGGCTTTGTCCTCAGTGCACACTGCTCAGCACCAGGCTGGTCACATGATGTCCTGGGCCTGGGGCAAATGAGAACAGGAGTTCTTTTGGCCCTTGACTGGCGCGGTGACCACAGGACCCAACCCCAAGGCTGCTGGACAGGCAGTGGGCTTCAGTGGCCACTTGCCCACATCCTGTGTGGAAGGAGTTAATGGGCAGGGCAGGGCAGGGCAGGTGAGGGGCTCTTGGGGATCTTGACTGGTGAAGGGGCTCAGGTCTGCCACACACCGCAGCCTGTGCCCAAGGAGGAGTAGCCGGGACAGGTTGGTCCTTGCTTGGCTAAGTCCTCTCCTTCTTTCTCCACGTGGCCTCTTGTGCTGCCCCAAAGAGAGACCTAGAGAGCCTCATGGCTGATCAGGAACTGTAGAAGACCGGGAGGCTCCAACCAGCCCCCAGGTAAGGCTCAGCCAGAGTCCTTTGCTTAGACTCAGACCTTCATTGTTCACCCCAAATCTTGGACCATCCACAAAGCCCAGCGGCGGGAGATGAGGAGGAGGAGGAGGAGGGGGAGGCTGAACTATAACCCTACCATGGCCCTGGCTAACAGGCCAGGTAGGGTTTTGCTCCCCTTCTTGCAGCTGAGGCAAGAGGCTCCCGGGAGCAGTAACTCATCACAGGTCCCACCTGGCCGAGGATGGGGCTGTTCTGATCACCTGGGGCCTCTTTGGAATGAGTGGGTGGCTCATTCCTTGTGAGGTGGGGAGAGGGAAGAAAGGAGACTTGTGTCTTCTCCAGACCTGGATCCGCACTGCTAGGGAATGGGGGGGTGGGTGAGGGGAAAGCCAGAGGGGGGACTGGGGTGTCTGTGTCAGGCAGAGGGGTGGGTGAGGTTGCACTCCCCCAACACACATTTCACTCATACATTCAACAGATAGTTTGGATTCTGCAGCCCCAGTGGCTTCCCCCAGGGAGCTAAGGGGCTCCACCCCCAGGGCCCTGGGTCCTAGTGGAGACCCCCAGGACGAGACAATTCTGGACAGTGAGGGAAATCACAGGAAATAAAACAAGTGTGCTGGTGTGACAGGAGGGAGTGGCCTTATCTCAAGGGGCCCAGGAAGGTCTTGGGGGGGGGGAGTGTGTGTGTCTGTGTGTGGGGGGGGGTGTCAGGCAGAGTAAGGCAAGTGAGGTCAGGCCCCTAGTAGGTGGGGAGGGCGGGCGAGGCGACGGGGCTGGAGTACAAGGCGCGTTAGGGGTACCGAAGGCTGAGGCAGGCTCCAGGGCGCCCGCCTCCCACCCGTGGGCTCAGTCTCCTCTCGGATCCCGGGGAAGGGCAGGGCGCCGGGGCCCTGGGGGCGCCGGGGACCCGGTGGGCGCCGCGGGGCGTCCGCGGAGCGCGCGGGCGGGCGGGGCGGCGCGAGGCCATTGGGCGCCGCGGGGAGAGGGCGTGGCCGGGCGCAGGGTGGGAGGCCGGGCGCGGGCGGGGCGGCGCGAAGCCCGTCCTCCTCCTCCCCCCGCCGCCTCCTCTTCCCGGGCCCCAGCGCGCACCACTCCGGGGCTCCCCGGGGCGGCTCTCGAGAGGTCGCGGGGCTGGGGGAGCCACTCGGGGTCCCTGCTCCCTGGCCAGAGGTGCCCAGCGCGGGGTTCGCCGGCGCCCCGGGGCGAGGGCGCGAGCGGAGCCCGGGGATCCGGAGCGCGCCCGCCGCTGCCCCGGCCCCGGCTCCGGCTCTCCGGACTCTGAGGTGGCTGGCCGCTCCTCCCACACCCGCGCCCGCCTCCCCGCTCCTTCCCTCCCCGCTCGCTCGCCCGCCCGCCCGCTCCGCGCGAGCCGGTCTCCTAGCCTCGAGGTGTGCCCGGGCGGAGTGCGGGGCGAGGGGCCCCGGACCAGGGCCGCGGGGCGCGAGGGGTCCGGGCCGAGCGCAGCCTCGGCCGGAGAGTGGCCATGCGCGGCGGGGGCGCCTCGGGGCCCTCCCGCAGCGAGTGACCGCGCGGCGGCGGCGCGGACGGCGGCCCGACCCCCCTGCGGCCACCTGGGGCGGCGCGGCCCGGTGCCGCCCCCCCCCGAGCCGCCCGGCCCCGCGCCCCGTAGAGCCGGCGTCATGCACGTGCGCTGGGCGCCGCGGCGCGGCTTCGTGGCGCTCTGGGCGCCCCTGTTCCTGCTGCGCTCCGCCCTGGCCGACTTCAGCCTGGACAACGAGGTGCACTCGAGCTTCATCCACCGGCGCCTCCGCAGCCAGGAGCGGCGCGAGATGCAGCGGGAGATCCTCTCCATCCTGGGCTTGCCGCACCGCCCCGCGCCCCCCCACCTCCAGGGCAAGTACAACTCCGCGCCCATGTTCATGCTGGACCTGTACAACGCCATGGCGGTGGAGGAGGGCGCGGGGCCCGACGGCCCGGGCTTCTCCTACCCCTACAAGGCGGTCTTCAGCACCCAGGGCCCCCCTCTGGCCAGCCTGCAGGACAGCCACTTCCTCACCGACGCCGACATGGTCATGAGCTTCGTCAACCTCGGTGAGTGCGGGCCGGCGGGCGAGGGGGGCGCCTGGGGACCGGTGGGGGCCAGCGCTCCGTCCATCCGGTCCATTCATCCGGCCCCTCAGCGAGCGCCCCTTTGCCACACCGCGGGTGCCCGGCCCGATTCTTTCCCATCCCGGTGCCCCACGGGGTCTCCAAGGGCTGTGCGCCCCCAGGTAGGGCTCAGATGGCCCGCGGTGGCTACTGATTTCGAGGCCGGCTGGACGGATGCCTCTTCGCGGGAACCGTGCGCGGCTCAGTTCAAAGCACCCGGCTGGGTCCTGTGAGCCATCCTGGCCGCCTGGGCCTCCGCTAGCTACCTGGACTTCAAGGGCCCTTCTAGGCGAAGTTGCCTTTCCGCCCTTCTCAGCCCTGCCTGGCCCCTGGCACCGAGGCATCGCCTGCCCTTCCCGCCCTGGCGAGCCCTACCTGTCCCCCTCGTGCGCTCCCCCTCCCGTTGTGCAGCGCGCCCCCCGGGCACCCCGGGCCCTCTCCCAGCCCCGCGCGCCCACCTCTCGGCTGAAGCTGGGGGAGAAACTGTTGCCATTGCCAGCTTTCTATTTTAAATATTTAATGATAGGTCCTGAGCGGGCAGGATCCATTTCCAGCGTTTATCACGTGTGGCGCGCAAACCACGGGTTTTGGCGATTGGGTGGTGTGAGATCTGGGAGCCGAAGCCGCTGCGGGGGGGGGGGGGGGGGGGGGAGGCGGACACCCACTTCCCAACTGGAGTCCCCAGGACCGCAGTCACACTGGTCCCGATATCCATCCCCCCCCCCCCCCGCCATCTTTAGACCTGTGCAAACTAACCCCAACCAACAGGCAGTGCTCTGTAGGGGCTGAGGATCAAATATTTGGTTTTGGAGATAACAGGCCAGGAGAATGCCGTTTCCTGAGCCCCTTTCATTCCACTTGTGTAACTTGCGGTGAAATCCCCAGCCGAGTGAAGACAGCAAACATGTCCACACGAGGTGCTGGGTCGATTTGGGAATAATGGCCCTGGAAGGCCCAGGCTGGGCACCTGGGGTGCGGGGGGAGGGGCCGGGGAAGCAGGGTGTCTGCCTTTATGCTCCCCTCCTCAAGAAGTCTCCAGATCGCCCACAGGAGGGGGGGGGCTTCATTGTCTAGTCAAAAATCAAGGACTAGAATGAGACCCAGGAGCCAGGAGGTGGAGACGGAGACGCCAAAATAACTGAGAGTGAGTTGGACTCACGCTGAGCCTCTCTGGCTGTATGTCCTTGGTGAGGTGGCTACCTGGGAAACGTTTGGATTGCTGGGGCTACTGACACCCGGAGCCCACAGGAACACGCCACCCGGAACTGGAGGCTGATTTTTTTTTTAAAGTGTGTGTGTGTGTTTTCAGATGTGTGTGTTTATTGCCGATAACAAGAACTAAAGACAAATTCTCCCAGCACTCCTGTGTGTGCCTGGAGTTCCGTAGCCCCCTCAAGCGCCACTCCCCAGGCCTTTTCTTTGCTGGAGGATTCAGGGCACTTGGCGTTGTGTTCTTGCTCACGATTCCCACACAACACGGTAGGTCCCACAACGGCACTCAGCCTGGCTGGAGTTACCGAGAGGAGGAAAAAAAAAAGTATTTGTAATCGCTGACTTGAGTAGCAGGCTCTGCCAACCACGTGCAAATTCTTGCCCCTGCTGTTTCTCCTGGAAGGGCACTGTGGGGGGGGGGGGTTAGGGGGGCTCCCGGTACTGCTGGAACTGGAGGGCAGGGCTGTGTACTCCCCTCAGCCTGGGAGCAAGCTGGGGCTTGCCTGGGAAGGCCACAGCTGGGTGGTTTCCTCCTCTGGCTGCACGCATACCTTTCAGTCCAGCTCTTTCATCTTGAAAGGACAAAGACTTGCTTGTCTGAGCCTCTTCATCAGCCGGCTGGCTGGCTTTGGGCTTTGTGGGACCGGCCCGACTCTCTCAGGTCTAGCTTTGTGGAGGATCAGCTGCAAATTAGATGGCAGAGTGGCTTTAAGAGAGCTCGCGTTGTGACCTTGTTTTCTTTTTCTCTTTCTCTCTGTCCCCAAACTTGAGGTAATTAGTTAGGGAAGAACAGTCTGTAGTCTGGTGAACAGCTTTCTGTTAAATGCCCCAAGGGGGTGTGTGCATTTCTGGTCAGCAACAGCACAGGAATTAACCCTCTGTCCTTTCTGTCACGAGAAGCTCCATAGGAGAGACTCAGGGTGGAAGTTGGTCTGGAGAGGGTGTGTGTGTGTGTGTGTGTGTGTGTGTGTGTGTGTGTGTGAGAGAGAGAGAGAGAGAGAGAGAGAGAGAGAGAGAGACTTGCCCCGATCTGAGTTGGCTAGGAAAGCAGTTTTCCCTGGGGCTGCAAATCATGTTGATCTGTAATATACAAAGCTGTTTTAAGCCAAGTTTGTTCGTCCACTTCACCTGAGAGTGAGAAAATATCACTTGTTCATGTCAAACCATTGCATGTTTCCTTGACTTTGGGGACCCCTGGTGAGATGCTGGCGTGGGTGTGTGTGTGGGGGTGGGGGATGGTGGGGACTTTCCCTGCTCCCCCTCCGGCATACTTCTGCAGGCCTGCCTGCCTGCCAGGGGACCCTGCCTGCCTTCTGAAGGCTTTTGCAGACCTGTTGCCTTTATTCTGTCCTCTGTCTGCAGCCACACTGGTTTCTGTTCCTATACGTTCTTCTCCTTGGAATTCAAGCTTTTTGCCAGGCCGAGCAGCATCTACTCTAGAGGGGGAATTTACGACAAAACCATGTGCTCCAGCGAGGACTTCAGAAGGTACCTGTGACCAAGGTGGGCCCCCTGCTTGCCCCCAGAAGCCTGCAGCCAGGGCAGCTGGCTACTTGAGCCGGCCTCCCTTCTCCCTCGCCCAGGCCCCTGAAGTTCAATGGGAAGATCACTTCACTGGTTTGGATTAAAAAGTCCTGACTCCTCTGTGTAGATTTAATTTGGGAATTTGAAACAGGCTCCTTTGTCCTCAATAGTCCCCAGGCGGTGGCAATTCAGAGATGACGTTCCCCGTAGCTCAGGCCGCTCATTCTTTCTGTAGAAAAACCCAGCAGCTCTGCTGAGAATCTTCTAGACGAGCCGGCTGGCAATGGGGTATGTGTGACCCGTGTTTATCTCTGGGGCCAGGTTATGAAGGAATGAAATTTGTTTAATCTTCGAAGCTCGATTGGAAGAGAAAAAAAAAAAAAAAAGGGCAAAGCTGGAACCCTGTCATTATGGGAGCCAGCGGTGGAGAAGTGGCTTTTGTGAGCTGGAGCCAGGCAGGGGCTGTGCTTTGGGGCTGGCTTGGGGCTTGGACCATCTGGCTGTCCTTTTTGTTGACAAGTGTTTGGCATTAAGAGCTCTCCTCTTACCCCTTCAGAACAGGCCCTACCACCGCGGAGTATTAGGAAGAGATTCTGTTACAGTTTAAAAATGTCCGCAGGCCGGCCCGCGCTTGCAGCTGCGGCCTGGCTTGTGTTAGGATCTGGAAGGGGTCCGCTCCGCATTCCTGCGCCGCGCAGCCCTCCCTGGGAAGCGGCCAGGGGTTAATATAGATGTCACGCAGGCTTCCCCTTCTCTCTCCCCGCGCCCCCTCTCTCTCCCCGCCGCCAGGAGTGGACCGACAGCTGTGTTTTCAGTAAACCTTTCAAAATCACTTCTTTGAAAGCTCGTTTTCCTGCTTGTGTAAATCAAAGATTCCGCCCCCACGCCCCTCGCGGGATCTCTGTAGGGTGACCCACATTTGAACTTTGGGGATCCTCCGGTGGCCGGCCTTCCCTTCTGGAACCCAAGCAGGGTGGGGTTGAGTCCTGGATGCCAGCTTGGGTGGGTGACTTTCTTTGTGTGTGTATGGGGGGGGGGGTTGGATTCCAGGGCTGTTGTTTAGTGACAAGGTCTTCATAGAAGGGGCAAGGGAGGAGGCTCAGATAAGAGAGGTTGGGGGGGGCAACAAGGAGGGGAGCATGGTTGTTTGAAGGTGGGACCGGGCCTCCTCCCCCCCCCCACCGGCGCTGTTGGCGGCCACCAGGCCTCTGCCCGGATAAACACAGCTGGCGGACCTGCGATGCGAGTGCCTCTCACGCGTCCGTCCCCCAAACGCGGAGACCAGGGATGACTTCATTGCAGCCAGAGCCCATCCGGGCTGATTGATGACCCGTATCGCTCCCCTATCACGCCCAGCCCGGCTCGCTAAGGTCATCTTTGGCCCGCGGTGGGGATGCGTGTCCTCAGGACGCCCTCCTCTCCGCCCTGCCCGCCCGGCCTGCCGGGCTCTGGCGTTCGGAACGCAGGGCCTGCTGCGCCCAGCTGCTGCGCCCAGCTGCGCCCCACGCGGCTCCCGGCCTGTGGACCCGCTGGGTCTGGGCACCCGGGGCCCGAGTCCCATCGATGCACTCCAACGGGGGGGGGGGAGGGGAGGGCGGGGGGAAGGGGGGCTCCGGGGCCTGGCCCAGGCGGGGTGTGGGGACCTGTCATGTCATAGTCTGGAGGAATTTGGGGGCGAGCTTAGGGCCTGGCGCCGAGGAGTGGGGAGCGGGGCGGCCTGGCTCTGCCGTCCGGGCTATAAAAAAAGTCTTTAACCTCCACGGGCAAAATCGGTGCGTTGAATTTCACAGCCCTCTGCTTCTAATTAGTTTAAATCAAATGAACCCGTGCCATTTTTTTTTTAACCTCCTCTCGCCTTCATGACTGAGGAAATACCAATATTTACATAGGAACTGTTAATTTGCGGTGCAAATGATAACACATTTAACTTCACGCGGCACAATGGCCCCGGCTCCGGGGTCCCCAGAGCAAGACGTGGAGAGGTGACGTCAGCCAGATGAGGGAGCGGGGAGGGGACCGGGCAGTGTCTGGGGCTCGGAGCCAGGGTGCCAGGGCACAGGTGGGTGTGCCCGCGGAGGCGCAGCCAAGGGAGGCCCGACTTGCAAGACGAAACAAAAAAAAAAACACACCGTCTAGCTACTCTTTCTTCGCAGATCAGAAGAGCCGAGTCTTACCGCAGATCTAAAGTCCTTCCTGCTCCTGAGTGCTGGCGGCTCCCGCCTGCCATCGTACTCACGAGGCTGAGGCGTGAGGATCCCAGGTCAAAGTTAGCCTGGCCAGGAAAGTCTGGGAGACTCTTTATCTCCAGTTAACCAGCAAAAAAGGCCAGAAGTGTCTCAAGTGGCGGAGCGCATCCTTGAGTGAATTAGGACAGCACCTCGGCCCTGAGTTCAAGCCCCAGTACCAACACACACACACACACACACACACACAAACACACAAAACACTTGCTTCCCCGTAAGCAGTTCTTACACAACAGAGCAGTGGACACTTGACTTTGGGTTGGCTGAGAACCTGCAGTGCAGTCTCCTTTGTGTCAGAAAGCTGGAGGTCCAGGCTTTATTTATTCCAGAACTTCCTTTCCCACCTCTCTGCAACTGTTTGTAGAGTCAGGAGGGCTGGGGCATGGCGAGCGATCCCATCCACGCATCACCGTGGTTATGATGTGAGCCGGTCGGTATTAGCTTGTGTGTTCAGCTGGGATTGAATTCTGGGTTTTGTAGCAAATGGCATTTGACAAATACTATTTGACAAAACATGTGACTTCGTATTTCTTAATGTGGAACAGACATTTCATAGTTAACCTTCCCCGGTGAAAAATTGCTCCAACCCAAGTGAACTGCCGTGACTCCTAGAGTGCTAGGGCTGGGTTGGGGGCTTGCCCTTCCCCCCAGCCCCGCCCCCACCCGCGCGTGGGGGAGGCTGACGCGTCCCCCAAAGCGAAGCTTTGAGCGCGTGTCTAGGAAAGCATGGTGGGGGCCTCGCAAAGCCTCGCTGATCCGCGTGGAGTGCCTTGAATTAATGACGAGTCCGAGGGCCCCAGGTTGAGGGTAATGGCTTTATTGTTTTGGAGCCCGGGTGCTTATAATCCGGTTCCTGTACAAACATGTTTAACGTGTGTTAATGCATTTCCAAACCAGAGCCTCTCAGCACAGCGCTGCTTTTCATTAATTGATGTCGGTAGCCTGGTACAGTATTTCAAAGGGCTGGCCAAGTATAAGCTGTGTTTCTAATTTCCTTCCTTTCCTGTGCTCCAAATGCCAATGTTAATTTGTTCCCAGGCAGGGCCCCCCGGCTGCCAACCGTGGCTTTCCATAAAGGGTTTCCAGCCCTCGCTCTGGCTCGGGGCTGCCTGGCCAAGTTTCCTGACACTTTGCAACTAATTCTGGGTGATATATGGAGGGGGACTGGGCAGTGGGGGGGGGGGGGGGAGTGTGTTCCCTGCCGTGTGTCACGGAAGTTCTTGGTGACAGCGGTGGGCGTGGCTTGGCCAGGCAGACCAGGAAGGCATCTGTGGTGATTGTGGATTCCGTGTAAACCCCTGGGGTCTGCTCTCGTTGGGGTTGCCTGTGAGTCGTGCGACTTTGCGGGGCTCGCTTAACGTCTCTGAGCTTCTCCCCTTACAAAAGTGGATCACCATCCCTCAGCCGAAGCTCAGGAAGACAACATCGTACTGTCCCTGTGCAGAGCCTAGCACGCAGTAGGTACACAACACATGGTAGCCCTTGTTATTTTGAGTGGATGGTCAGATAAATATTAACTTTCCTGTGTATTGGGGCTTGAACTCACATAGTCTTGAACTCTTGCTTGGCTTTTTCGCCCAAGGCTAGTGCTCTACCTTTGAGTCACGATTCCACTTCTGGTTTTTTTTTTTTCTTTATGGTGGTGGTAATTGAAGATAGTCTCATGGACTTTCCTGCCCGGGCTGACCTTCAACTGTGCTCCTCAGGCCTCAGCCTCCCGAATAGGATTACAGGCATGAGCCCCGGCGCTTTGAAGTGTTTTAAGTGTTGTTTAATGTTCCAGTACTGGGGCTTGAACTCTGGGCCTGGACGCGGTCCCTGAGCTCTTTTGCTCTAGGCTAGTGCTCTACCACTTGAGCCATCGCTCTGGCTTTTTGTGGTTAACTGAAGATAAAGAGTCTCACGTATTTTTCCTGCCCATCTGGTTTTGAACCTCGGCCCTCGGCTCTGAGCCTCCCTGAGCAGCTGGGATGATGGTGTGAAGCACCAGCGCCCCTGCTCATGCTGTTTGGTAAAAGACATCGCAGAGTTGCCACGTGCACGGGCTCCGGCGCCCCTTCTCCTTCGAGGTCTGGGGAGGGACGGCCCCGACGTGCTGGGTGGGGAAACTGTGTGTGGCCGTGGGTCTTCCTTCCCCTGCTGGCATCTGTGGTGATTTAAAGACACGTGACTACTTGGGAGATGGAATTGGGAGCTGGGGGGACCCCCAGAAACCCGCCTGCGATCGTGGCAACCGCCAATGGCAGCTTCTCCACATGAAACGGCTTCCTTTCCAACACCGTCACTGCCGAAGTCACCGGGAAGCTGGCCTGCCTGTCCCTCTGCCCCCCCTGCGGGGGCCGCAGCCGTGGCCTCCGTCAGCAGGACTCCACCGAGTCCCACGTTTTCACGGAGCCGTGTCGGGCAGCGGCCCCTCCCGCAGCTGGGCCTGGCGGCACCACCGGGCCCTCTGGGGGTTCAGTGTGTTTGGAAGCCTGCAGAGACCAGTGGGCTGCTCACCTCTGGCCACGAATAAGAACTGTCAGTGTTTCCCAAACCCAGGGCTCGCATGATCTGAGGCGCTGGATGGAGGCCTGGACCGCCGGGTAACCCCGGCCTTTGTCGTAACTTTCATGTTGTTTGAAAAAAGAAAAAAAAAACCCAGCAACATCTGAGCGCGCGCTTTCCCAGTTCACACAGCCTCTTGGCCTCTGCCGGCCCCAGTCGCCCTGCGCCTGGCTCTCCCACACAAGGGCGGGCAGGCCTGGATTCCGTGGCTGGCTGGCTTGGCGTAGCAGGGACCCAGGAGCGGGGTGAGCGTCCCTGCACAAGTGTGCGTGGTCTTGAGCCCCCGCGAGCACGCAGGCGCAGACAGAAACGACTTGCGTAACACCTGCCGTGCCAGGCTGCTTAAGTTCCGAAGATGAAATACAGTGCAGCACTTTAGATGCAGCCATTAGTACAGAATTGGATTAATCATTATGAATGCGCTTCTCATTTTTGCCAGTCCTGGGGCTTGACCTCTGGGCCTGGGCGCTGTCCCCGAGCCCCTTTTGCTCCAGGCTAGTCCTGTGCCACTTCCTGCTTTCCTGGTGACCCAGGGAGGGCTGCGCTGTGTCATCTTTCTCGTCTCCGCGTTCTGCACGGCAAGTGGCGCTGTGCCCGAGACAGGGAGGAGACAAGCGGCCGGGCCCCCCCCCCCCGCCCCGTGCCAGCAGGGTGGGCGGGGCCTGTGAACGCCCCCCACCCTCTGCTCCTGGGGGGACCTCAGATAGGGAAGGGGTGTGGAGGAGACCGGGTAGGCACCCTGTGAACAGAGGCCCAGCCCGTGACCTTGGCTTAGTCCTGTTCTGCTGAGTAAGATAAAGATAAGCCGCGGCGCCTCCCCCTCCGGTGCCTGTCCTGCGAGTACAGGCTCCTCTTCCCTGTCTTTATGGCCAATCGTCAGGGCAAAGGGCCCCGCGTGCCCAAGTGTGGGGCCCGGGTGTACCCTTACCCCTCCGGACGGTTCCGGAAGCACCTACAGGTGTGCAGTTTAGGAGCCAGGCTTCAGGAGGCCAGCAGAGCCCTCAGGAGCAATCCCCTCTCCTCTCCTCTCCCTTCTCTTCCTTCCCTCCCTCCCCCCTCCCCCCTCGCCTGTCATACCGGAGGTTGTACTTGCTGGGCAGGCGATCTACCACTTGAACCACGCCCCCAGCCCTTTGGTGAGTTTTTTTAATACCCAGGCTAGCCTTACATCACGATCCTCTGGATTTCTGCCTCCCCACCCTGAGTCGCTGGGATTACAGGGGTGTGCCTGGTTCCCCGTCTTACGGTGTGTCCTGGGCTGTTGTCCACTGTAGGTGGTTTGTAGTTCAGGATGGTGACCCACGTCCAGGTGTGCACCTGGAAAGGAGGTGGTCGGGAGGTTCACCTTCAAGGGCGCTCGGGTAGATCACCTGCCCTGTAAGCACTGTGCGTACAGCACCACGGGACACACTCTACTGCCGGTGTCTCACACAGTGCTGTATGTAGTAGCTTCTGGGTGATGCTGGTGGGTGCAGGCAAGGGATGGGGTGGGGGGGAAACGCTAAGCCCTCTGTTCCTGTCGCATTTTATTTCTGTTAACAATAAGAAACCAGGCCCAGGCTCGGAGGCTCACGTTGGGATCCCTGCTACTCGGGGAGTGGAAATTGGGAAGATCACCGAGGTCCGCCGGGCGAAAAGGAGGTGCGACTTCAACCGATAAGTTGAACGCGGCGGCGGTGCGGTGCGCGCCTGTCCCCCCAGGCGCACCGGAGGGGCGCGGCCCGGGGGAGAGCCCGCCGGAGAAAGTGGTAGAGCCCCCGAGGCCCGGAGCGTAAACTCCAGCGCCGCCCCGGATCAGAGCGGAGCGGGAAGCGCGGCGCGGTGTCCGGGCCGGCGTTGACGCGGAACGAGAGCCTCCGTGGAAAGCCGGGGCGCGGCGCTGCGACCTTCCGCGGTTCAGGCACGGCGTCTTGGCTTATTCCAGGGTGCAGGGGACTGCGTAAGGGCAGGAGGCCGCCCGCCCGCCCGCCCGCCCGCCCGCCCATTGCCGTCAGGGGCCGGGTGCTGTAGCCCTTCCCTCTTCATTCGGCGTTTCCCGGAGCCCCAGCAGACCAAAGCTGGAAGCTTCCGTGGGCTGAGCTCCTGGGGCGGGTGTGGGGGGGCTCCGAGGGGTCCGGCGTGTGGCCGGCGCTCAGGTATGGCACCCCACAGGCCAATAACCACCCGATCGCGGACCTATGAAATAGGCGAGGGGAGACTCGGAGCCAATGAAAAGCCGGTGGGCCCTGCCTGGGGGAGCCTTAAAACTCTCAGCCCATCCCCAGGGCGCCCAAATAAAGCGGCCATTTGTTTACTAGCGAGGAGGCGGGCGGGGAGCGGCTGGGGTCTTCCAAGTTCCTTCTTGGCCTTGAACTTCGTAAAAACGACCCCCTCCCCCCGACTCCATTCCACCCCTCAGGTTCCACTGTTGGACGGACTTGACCTTACATTTGTTGAGTGAGAAGCCCTGAGAAATACCAGTAGGGCCCGGAACCTTCCAGGCCTTTGGGTGTTAGGGTTGGACGCGAGGCGGGTGCCCTGGGCCCTCCGTGGGTGTTCGCCGGCCTCCGCTTCCCCCTGAACCTGTGGCCCCGATGCCCGTGTGGGCCCCCGGCTGCACAGGAAGCTGGTGAGTCAGGCCGCCGCCGTCAGTCACGTGAGACATGGCTTCCTCTCGATGCGGGGGGATCTGGAGGAAAGGAGCTGCGCGGCCGTCTCTGGCGTAGGTGGGGGGAGCTGTGTGCCGGCCTCTGGAACGTCAGATCGCAGCAGAATCGTGCGGGTGTTTGTTGTTGTTGTTCCTCTGCATGCCACGGCCGCCCGGCATTCGGCATCCCCTCCTTTTGCCCCAACCGCTGACCTTTCTCATCTCGGCAGGAACCTCCCACACCATCCGCTTATCAGATGGTGCCGGCCCCACGCTTGTTTCTCATTTCCCCACACACCAGGAAATGACGTCAGCGAGGGCCGCGTTCTTGCTGTCTACCTGCAAACAGCTTTAGGTCATGGAGGGGGTGCCCTGGGCCTTGAGTCTCCTTTCTGCCCTTCCCCCCTTCTCCATCGCCCCCTCCTCTTTCTCTTCTCTTCTTCCCTCCCTCCCTCCCTCTCTCCCTCTCTCTCTCCTTTTTTTTTCCTTCCTGGAACTAGGGCTTACACTCAGGGCCTCCGGCTTGCAAGCACTTTACCACTTGAGCCACGCCCCTGTCCTTTCCCTTGTAGTTTATTTTCCAGATAAGGTCTTGTGCTTTTGCCGGATTAACTTCAGACTCTGATTCTCTAGCCTCTCTGCTTCCTGCGTGGCTGGGATCGCTGGCGGGCACCGCCACCCCGCGCCTCTCAGTTCCGGTTTACTGTGGAGGGCTCGGGGCTCAGGCGGCTGGGACTGAGATCGTGGTGGGAGGGACCCCCCTGCATGGGCCGCTCCCCAAAGCCCCTTCCAGGCCACGTGGACAGGACAGAGGGTTGGAGGGTTTCATCCCGACAGTGGTGACGCGTTGAGCACGGCTGTGTGGCGGTCCCTGGACCAGCGCCGTCCTCGTGTCCGTGACTCTGCGTCGTCCTGCGAAGTGTCACACTGAGCAACCTAGGTTCACGTTGTGGCTCACTACGTTGACAAGAGGCCAGAGCCTTGAGCACGCGTGACACCGTGGTCCCCTGGGTGTGATCCGAGCCTTGAGCACGCGTGACACCGTGGTCCCCTGGGTGTGAGCCGAGCCTTGAGCACGGGTGACACCGTGGTCCCCTGGGTGTGATCCGAGCCTTGAGCACGGGTGACACCGTGGTCCCCATCCGGCTGGAGAGAACGAACGTGGCTGAGGCGACACCTCTGCGTAGAAGGGCCCGGCTGCTCCTGTCACACGTGGGAAATGCTTGGCTTGGACTGAAAGACCATGTTGTCCCAAAGTACTTCTCTCTAGTTTTTTATTTTTCCTTTCCTCTTATTGAGATAGGACCTCCCTAGTGCAGCCCGAGCTGGCCTCACACTTCCGAGCCTCCTGCTGTAGCCTCCTGAGTGCTGGGATCACAGGTGTGTGCTGCTGGTCCTGGCTCCAAAATCCTTAGGTTTAAACTCTTGTCTCACCCCCCCCCGCCCCCTCCCGGGGGGTGAAGGGCACTCTGAGCCACAGGCAGTCAGGCGATGGCGGGTGAGGGCCCATCACCAGCAAGGAGGTGAGGGAAAGGGAGGAGAGAGGGAAGGAAGTGCTTGTAGGAATTGTTTCTGGCCAGAGTGTGTTTGGCGAGAACAGAGTGTGTCAGAATTCTGTGGATGTAGGCAGCAGGAATGTGTTCTGAGTAGCTCCTGTGGTGTTAGTGGTGGTGATATGATTGTATGATCGTATGGCTGTATGGTGATACACTGTGTGATTGTATGGGTGTATGGTGATATACCGTGTGATCGTATGGCTGTATGGTGTTATGCTGTATGATAGCGTGGCTGTATGGTATTATGCCGTACGATTGTATGGCTGTATGGTGATATACCGTGTGATTGTATGGCTGTATGGTGATATACCGTGTGATTGTATGGCTGTATGGTGATATACCGTGTGATTGTATGGCTGTATGGTGATATACTATGTGATAGTATGGCTGTATGGTGTTATGCAGTGTGATAGTATGGCTGTATGGTGTTATGCAGTGTGATTGTGGGTGTTATGCCGTGTGATAGTGTGGCTGTATGGTGATATACCGTGTGATTGTATGGCTGTATGGTGATATACCGTGTGATGGTGTGGCTGTATAGCTGTATGGTGATATGCTGTGTGATTGTATGGCTGTATGGTGATATACTGTGTGATAGTGTGGCTGTATGGTGATATACCGTGTGATTGTGGGTGTTATGCCGTGTGATAGTGTGGCTGTATGGTGATACACTGTGTGATTGTATGGCTGTATGGTGATATACCGTGTGATCGTATGGCTGTATGGTGATACACTGTGTGATTGTATGGCTGTATGGTGATATACCGTGTGATAGTATGGCTGTATGGTGATATACCGTGTGATTGTATGGCTGTATGGTGATATACCGTGATTGTATGGCTGTATGGTGATATACCGTGATTGTATGGCTGTATGGTGATATACTGTGTGATAGTGTGGCTGTATGGTGATATACCGTGATGGTATGGCTGTATGGTGATATACTGTGTGATGGTGTGGCTGTATGGTGATACACTGTGTGATTGTATGGCTGTATGGTGATATACTGTGTGATGGTGTGGCTGTATGGTGATATACCGTGATTGTATGGCTGTATGGTGATATACCGTGTGATTGTATGGCTGTATGGTGATATACCGTGATTGTATGGCTGTATGGTGATATACTGTGTGATGGTGTGGCTGTATGGTGATATACCGTGATGGTATGGCTGTATGGTGATATACTGTGTGATGGTGTGGCTGTATGGTGATACACTGTGTGATTGTATGGCTGTATGGTGATACACTGTGTGATTGTATGGCTGTATGGTGATATACCGTGATTGTATGGCTGTATGGTGATATACCGTGATTGTATGGCTGTATGGTGATATACTGTGTGATAGTGTGGCTGTATGGTGATATACCGTGTGATTGTATGGCTGTATGGTGATATACCGTGATTGTATGGCTGTATGGTGATATACCGTGATTGTATGGCTGTATGGTGATATACTGTGTGATAGTGTGGCTGTATGGTGATATACCATGATGGTATGGCTGTATGGTGATATACTGTGTGATGGTGTGGCTGTATGGTGATACACTGTGTGATTGTATGGCTGTATGGTGATATACCGTGATTGTATGGCTGTATGGTGATATACCGTGATTGTATGGCTGTATGGTGATATACTGTGTGATAGTGTGGCTGTATGGTGATATACCGTGTGATTGTGGGTGTTATGCCGTGTGATAGTGTGGCTGTATGGTGATACACTGTGTGATTGTATGGCTGTATGGTGATATACCGTGTGATCGTATGGCTGTATGGTGATACACTGTGTGATTGTATGGCTGTATGGTGATATACCGTGTGATAGTATGGCTGTATGGTGATATACCGTGTGATTGTATGGCTGTATGGTGATATACCGTGATTGTATGGCTGTATGGTGATATACCGTGATTGTATGGCTGTATGGTGATATACTGTGTGATAGTGTGGCTGTATGGTGATATACCGTGATGGTATGGCTGTATGGTGATATACCGTGATTGTATGGCTGTATGGTGATATACCGTGTGATTGTATGGCTGTATGGTGATATACTGTGTGATGGTATGGCTGTATGGTGATATACCGTGATTGTATGGCTGTATGGTGATATACCGTGTGATTGTATGGCTGTATGGTGATATACCGTGATTGTATGGCTGTATGGTGATATACCGTGATTGTATGGCTGTATGGTGATACACTGTGTGATAGTGTGGCTGTATGGTGATATACTGTGTGATAGTGTGGCTGTATGGTGATATACCGTGTGATTGTATGGCTGTATGGTGATATACCGTGATTGTATGGCTGTATGGTGATATACTGTGTGGTTGTATAGCTGTATGGCTGTATGGTGTTATGCAGTGTGATTGTGGGTGTTATGCCATGTGATAGTGTGGCTGTATGGTGATATACCGTGTGATAATATGGCTGTATGGTGATATACTGTGTGATGGTGTGGCTGTATGGTGATATACCGTGTGATTGTATGGCTGTATGGTGATATACTGTGTGATGGTGTGGCTGCATGGTGATATACCGTGTGATTGTATGGCTGTATGGTGATATACTGTGTGATGGTGTGGCTGCATGGTGATATACCGTGTGATTGTATGGCTGTATGGTGATATACCGTGTGATAGTATGGCTGTATGGTGATATACCGTGATTGTATGGCTGTATGGTGATACACTGTGTGATTGTATGGCTGTATGGTGTTATGCAGTGTGATTGTGGGTGTTATGCCGTGTGATTGTATGGCTGTATGGTGATATACCGTGTGATCGTATGGCTGTATGGTGATATACTGTGTGATGGTGTGGCTGTATGGTGATATACCGTGTGATCGTATGGCTGTATGGTGATATACCGTGTGATCGTATGGCTGTATGGTGATATACCGTGTGATTGTATGGCTGTATGGTGATATACCGTGTGATTGTATGGCTGTATGGTGATATACCGTGTGATTGTATGGCTGTATGGCTGTATGGTGATATGCTGTACAGTTGCATGGCTGTATGGTGGTAGGGCTGTATGGCGATATGGTCTGATACCCTCAGAAAGGCCTAGGTGGGCCGTGCGCGCAGCCACGTTGCCTGTCAGCTCCCTGCGCAGCTTCACCGCGTTGGGAAGCTGCCGAGGCCGCAGGCGCAGGGCAGATCTGCTGCTGGGCCAGGTGGCGGTCCAGAGAGCAAACGCACCTGTGCCCGCTCCCCCGTTTTCTTGCTTTGAATGGCGCTTCTGTGGAGACCGGATGCTTGAGTCACGAAGCCGCGTTGTGACCGCTAGGCAAGAAGCCTCAGGACGCCAAGCCCCGGTGGGCCCGGCCGTGGAGGCCCGGTGTCCGCCCTGTCCCTGGTGCACCGTGTGCCCGGCTCTGAGAGCGCCAAGCAGCCGAGGACCGGCCCGGGCAGGGTGCGGCTCCCACGAGCACCTCTGCGGTCACCAGCTTAGGCCCGAGCTGGACGCCAGCTTTTAGGGTCCGCTTGGAAGCGCAGAGCCACGTGCAAGGCCGCCACACTTGTGTCTTGTGCGGCTCGCACACCCGGAAGTCCTGAGGGCAGACATGCAGGGTGGTTGCAGCTCCCTGAGCCCCGTGGCACCACAGATGGAGCTGCAGGAGAATCCTCTTCACTCTCCCATCCTTCCTGGGCCCACTGTGGGGGGGGGGGGAGACCCGCGTGGAGGTCAGCGTGTCCCCCGCTAGCTGATCCCTCCATGCACAACCCGGGCGTAAACCCCACTGCTCCACGCGCGACCCCTGGTGTAAACCCGATTCCTCCACACGCGGCCCTGGATTATGAACGTGAAAAGCTGCTTGGAGCTCCGATTCTCCTCCCCCTTGTGCCTCAGGCGTGTTTGGACGGCAGCAGTGCCCTTTCATGGTTGTTGGTGTGATGGAGTCCACCCCGCGCCCCCCCCCCCCGCCATTGCCTCTACTCAGCACTACACATCATGCTTGGAGAAGTGGTGGTAGGGATTTTTCCTTATTGGTGTGTGTGCACGTGTGTGCATGTGTGCGCACGTGCATGTGTGTGCGCGCGCACGCCTGCACCGGTACTAGGACTCGAGCTCAGGGTCTGGGTGCCATCCCTTAGCCTTCTCTGCTGCATGCTGGTACTCGGCCACTTGGGCCATACCTGCACTTCTGGCTTTTTGCTTCTTAATTGGAACACTTCTGCCCAGGCTGGCTTTGAACCTCCGCCCTCAGATCTCATCCTCCTGAGTAGCTGGAATTACAGGAGTTACTCACCAGCCCCGGACCTGCTATTAACTTTTGATCCAGAGACCGTGTGGACTCACAGACTCTTATTTTGAAGGGGAGACGGAGCTGGCCCCTTTTTTCCTGCACCTGCATCTCCTGGTCTAATGGGCTTAGGCTGATGGAGCCCAGACCCCAGGAAGGATTAGGAATTCTCATTTGATTTGATTTGTGGTGAGAATACCTGAAACCAGCTGTGTCTGCCCCGCTGACCTTGGCAGCTCTGGCCGTGCGAGGGGGGGGGGGGCGGGGGGGAGGTCGGGCGGGGAGGGGCTGCTGGGGGAGCGGTGGCCTGAGCAGCGTCCCCGGTGTGCCACTCTCCGCCTCACCATCTCTCACCACAGCCTCCAGGCTGGGAGGGTTGAGTTGACTCATCCTGAGTCCTTTGCGGATGGCTGGCAGAGCCTGGGTCCTATCCAGACCATTGGACCCCAGTCCCCGCCTGCCGCCCAGCCGCTTCCTCAGTTGAGTGAGGCTGAGAGGGGGTGTCTTCCCCTGCGTGGACCTGGGGGGAACTTCCAGGCCCTCCTAAGGTACTGAGGAGCAGGCAGTTAAGCGTGGGCAGGGCCGAGACAAGCAGACAACACAGTGCGTCGTGCGAGACATTCAGAGGCGCCCGGGTGCCCTGCCTCCTCTCCCTTCTTCCTCTGGCAAGGCCACCAGTCAGCCCGTCTTGGCGGCTGAGCCCCAGGAAGTCAATGAGAGCGGCCACTGAAGACGGGCGGCGAGGGCCCCGGGGTGGGGCTGCCGACCTGGCCGCGATGGGGCCAGCCACCGTGTACGTGGACCGAGCCTCCGCTCCCCAGGGCCCCTGTGACCTTGACACTGGCTTGGCGTTCAGCCACCCCGGCCCCATCCCTAGGGCGCCTGTGGCCGCCATCTTGGTGGTGCAGGTAGAGCCCCGTGCAGGTCAAGACGGGCAGCGCGGCCGCCCGTGCGTGAGCCGCCGGGAGACGAGAGTGACAGACCCTGTGACGTGCAGGGCGTGGCCGACTGCCCAGGAGGGGACAGGCGCGGGTTCTTCACCTCGGGGCCTCTCCACACGGCCCTGTGGACGTTTGGGGCAGGGCCTTGCCGTGTCGCCCCAGGCCTGAGCAATCCTCTGGCGGAGAGGGCGAAGCGGGGACCCAGGGGCCCCTGGGGTGACTCCTGGGCCTGAGGACCGGCAGCAGGCCGGACGGACATGGACGGCTCCGCGTTGCCCTCCCCCCACACCTGGAGATAATCAGCCCCCGCGTGCCCCCAGACGCCTCTGTGAGCAGCCCCCTCCCACATTTACAAAGACCCCCCCCCCCGAGGGGAGTGGCGTGGGTTCTGGGGCCCGGCGGGCACGTGACCCCTTTGGTGGGAGGTCCCCAGTTGAAGCAAGGCTGGCCCCGGGGGGAGAGGGGCCGAGTTTCTAAGCCACGGAGGGACCGGGTGGTTTTGGAGCCCCCGTTCGGCGTTTACCCACAGGGCCGGTGACCTGTGGGGTGTGCCAGGGCTCCGTGTACGGCTTCCCCACCCCGGGTGAGGGGCCATGGTGTGGCCCTGTGGCGGAGTCTGCGAAGCCGTGGTCAGCCGTGGCCCTCAAGGGAGGCAGGTGACGGTGTATCCAGCGCGGCATCCTCCCCTGTGGAGGGGGCGGGGTGTGGGGTCAGGGGTCGGGAGGTGCCGGTGAGATGGGGGGGCCCGGCCGGTGGGGGCTCTGCCTCGCCCAGGGCCCGGATGACTGCCACCGAGAGCAGAGCAGAACCGAGTGGAAAGCCGCAGCTGTGAGCCGGGACGGGGACGGTCCCCGGTGGTGGGCCGCGGTCACCGTGGGTCCCCGGGCACCTGCGGCAAACCTGCCAGCTGCTGCTCCGTCTCCCCTGCCCCCAGCTGCGCCCCTCTGTCCCCGCCCACAAGGCCCCAGAGCAGTCCTGGGTGTTCGTGTCATCTCCTGTCTTCAAGCGTTTGCTTGGACGCCGTTGCCGGCTTCTGCCTTTTGCCTTGAAGGAGGCCTCTTGTCCATCCATCGTCCTGTTAGGTAGCTCAGACCGGGGACTCATTTGTCAGGACAGAACTCTCTCCAGGGTGCTGGCCTGCACTGCAAGGGACGAAAGCAGTGTCCTCGATGGGTCCCAGCCTGGCACTCAAGCCCCTGCCCAGTGAGGAGCCGGGGACAGCTTATGCTTGTCGCCCAGCCCTTCGTCCATGCTGTTCCCTCTGCCTGTGTCGCCTGGCCCTGTCCTCTGAGGCCAGCCAACCTGTTCTTCCCGAATCCTTCTAGCACCTTCCCTTCCATCTAGCGCCTTAGAGTCGTTGGGATAAAAACCTTCCCCCTAGGGACTGGGTCTCCTCTGGCCCATCCCCCATTTCCTCCAAATTCGGACACAGCAGCTCCACGCGAGGTGTTTGCCCAACAGAGACGTGTGCACCAAAAGGAAGGCGGGAGACGTGCCGACTGGGAAGCACCCAGGCACCCCCCCCCCAAAAGGAAGTGCTGAGCCAGTACCACCAGTGGCTCCTGCCGGTGGTCCTAGCCACGCGGAAGGCTGAGATCTGAGGATCGCGGTTCGAAGCCAGCTGGGGCAGAAAAGTCCATGAGACTCTTACCTCCAATAAACTACTCAGAAAAAGTTGGACGTGGCGCGGTGGCTCAAGTGGTAGAGCAGGGATCTCACTCCGCAGTGGCCATCGAGACACAGCGCCACGCAGCCACCCTAGGAGCGGAGCAAGGAGGGGACGCGTCTGCCGTTCCGTGGCCGACCGGCACAAGCCGAAGGTGCCAGAGCTCGGCCAAGGGGGCCATCTTGCATTTGCAACCTTATTCAGGCCCCGAGAAAGCAGTAGCCATGGCACACAGTCCCCCCGAGATGACCGTCCTGACCCGTGTGCGTTTCCTGCCCGTGCGTTTCTGGGTATGTCTATAATTGGGCGCATGTTTGTGAGGCTCAGATCTGCTGTGTTTGCAAAGCACCCCGACTCTAATTAGCTTAAAGAGGTCTTGCTCACAGGTCAGGAGACGGCAGCCCTGACCTCCAGGAGGGGTGGAGACCTCAGACCAGTGGCCTGAATTGGCAGGTATTCCCTCCCTCCCTCCCTCCCTCCCTCCCTCCCTCCCTCCCTCCCTCCCTCCCTCCCTCCCTCCCTCCCTCCCCCTCTCCCCCTCTCTCTCAGTAGCACATGTACAGGTTCGACGTGGGGAAACAAACCCCTGTCTGTTTCCTAGTAAGAGCAAGAGGAACTCCATGTATGTTCAAGATGAGGGCTGTGTCCTCCCATCCCTCAGTGTGGGGGGGGCGGTCATGGGACAAGATGCGACAAGGGGTCGTGAGACCCCACAGCCTGACCGAGAGAGCATCCATCAGGCCCTTCCTCGCCGCTTCTGCTGGGGGAGGAGAGAGGGGAAGAGAAGGGTGGGAGTCATCGGTCAGTGGGTGAGGGGCCCAGCCATGCCTCCCACACCCCATGAAGCCGTGGGTGCCCCCGTGGGGCTCCAAGGCGGTGCATCTCCCTCCACGGCGCCGAGTGGGGTAATTCCGAGTGGTTTGGGGAGTCAGACCAAGGCTCGGAATAGGACGTGTCGAGAGGGTGATCGGATCCGTGGTCTCCAAACTCAGAAGAGACATCCTGGCGAGGCCAAGCTGTCTGCGTGCCGGGTCATCTGCATGTCGGTGGTCCTTTGCATATGGGAGTTCATCGCGAGTAGGATGTCATCTGCATGTCGGTCATCTGCATGTAGGAGGTCGAGTGCTTGCAGGAGCTCATCTGCACAGAGGGTCCCTGGGGTGCAGGGAGCTACCCACCCACCCACATGTGGGCCGTGACCACAGTGGAGGGCGGACAAACTCCCAGGAGGCCGTAGGAGCCGAGGCCAAGCCTAGGGAACACGAGCAAGGTGGAAGGGGAGGACAGGAACCGTCTGCAGACAGTTAGGAGCCAGGCTGGGCGGGAAGGTCTGGGAGGTTCTCATCTCCGGTTAACCACCAAAGAGCCGGAAGTGGAGCTGTGGCTCAAGTGGTAGAGCACTCGCCGTGAGCAGAAAAGCTCAGGGACGGCACCCAGGCCCCGAGTTCAAGTGCCAGGAGCGACACATAGCAAAGGAAGGGGTGGCAGGGCATTGGAGGGCCACCTAAGGGCTCCCAGCGTCAGAAGGGAAGTGGGGGTTCTGGGTGGGGGAGCCATGAGTTGACGGCTGGAGGGAGGGCCCGCCAGCTGACAGCTAGTTATCGAGACTAGGCCAGTACCTCGTGCCACGGCCCGATGGGTGCCTGGAGGGGCGGTGGTGGGGTGGGAGCTACTTCCTGGGGAGCAAGGGTAGAAATTCCAGCTGCGCATGCTCACGGCTGGGCGGGGGGAGGGCAAGGACACTCCAGGGCTTGAGGCCTCTTGGGCCTTGCCCCCATGAAGAAAGGTGTCACAGCCATGAGCCATCCAAGCTGGCGTCCCCTTCCCAGGGGACCCCGCAAACCTCCCATGGTACCCGCTGGCCTCAGCCTGGGCGAGAGCCGTGACGTGGCTGGCTGTGTCCTGTCCCACGGGACCTGTGCAGCACCCCAATCGAATGCCCCCTGCGGGCCTCGAGCAGCCCCCTCGGGAGCCCCAGTGTGGAACTGTGGGAGGGCGGAGGGATGAGAGCGCCACCCAACCGTGGGCTCTCCGGGGCGAGCAAGAGGACGGTCACGGCAGCCCCCAGGGGCCGAAGGAGCCAGGCGCAGGTTGCCCGCACGCTCCCGAGCGACGGCCGGAGGGAGGACGGCGCTGGCCCTGCACGCGCTCCGGGGCGGGTCCGGGTGGGGTCCTCACGGGGGGGGTGGGGTGCCCGGTGTGATAGTTCACGGAATTGCACACCTCTGGGGTGTGTGTGCACATCACACACACGTGCCATGGTGTCATTAGGAGCCAGAAGCAGAGCAGCTATTGTTGGGCTCTCCGTTGGACTCGGCCACCCCAAGCTGGGGTCCCCGGTGCACCCCCTGCCCTCCCAGCATGCTGTGGGGTAGTGAGAGTCGGCCCTCCCAGCATGCCGTGGGGGTGGTGAGAGTCGGCCCTCCCAGCATGCCGTGGGGGTGGGGAGAGTCGGCTCTCCCAGCATGCCGTGGGGTGGGGAGGGTCAGCCCTCCCAGCGTGCCGTGGGGGTGGGGAGGGTCGGCCCTCCCAGCATGCCGTGGGGTGGGGAGGGCCGGCCCTCCCAGCATGCCGTGAGGGTGGGGAGGGTCGGCCCTCCCAGCATGCCGTGGGGGTGGTGAGAGTCGGCCCTCCCAGCATGCCGTGGGGTGGGGAGGGTCGGCCCTCCCAGCGTGCCGTGGGGGTGGGGAGAGTCGGCTCTCCCAGCATGCCGTGGGGTGGGGAGGGTCGGCCCTCCCAGCGTGCCGTGGGGTGGGGAGGGTCGGCCCAGGGTCTCTGCCTTGCTCCCTCACCCCGGGCTCCCTGGGCCCACTTGATGTCCAGTGTGCTGCCCTTTCCAGAAGCTGCCACTCAGGCACTGTCCCTCGCCGTCTCAGCGTTCATTGGCTGCCCCCCTTTCCCACAGGGCCTTTGTCAGCCTCGTGCGGGGTGGGCCGGACAGCTGTCGTGGGAGGCGGGTGGGATTGTTTCGGGGAGTTCGTCTCTGTCCGGGTCTCCCCGAGTGTCCCGGGGTGCCAGCAGCTATGGCCGGGGCTTACCTTCCCAAGGCTGCCGTAAGGCTGGGACCTCTCGCGGCCCCTGCGACCTTGGGTTTTCCTCCCCCTCGGCATCTGTCCTCTGTGACTGGACTCCATATCTACTTTATTGACCAGCCCATCCAGGACACACACACACACACACACACACACATTTTCTGGTACTGGAGCTTTTTCCACTCAAGACTGGTGCTCTTCACTTGAGCCACAGCTCCACTTCCAGCGTTTTGCTGGTTCATCGGAGATAGGAGTCTCATGGACTTCCCTGCCTGGGCCAGCTTTGAACCGTGGTCCTCAGACCTTCGCCTCCTGAGTAGCTGGGGTGACAGGTGTGAGCCGTGGGGTTCGTCCACAGCGATTCGTGGAGCCAGGGCTGAGGTGTGTGTCCAGGCCGTCCAGGATCGGCTGAGCTCCCGCCTCCCCAGCAAGAGCTGCGAGTGACCTGGCCTGATGGTGCCCGGCCCAGTGCCGCAGTAGTAGGTAGTAGCTGAGGCTGGATTTGAACCCAGGCCCGGGCTGCTGGGATCGGAGTCTGGCCAGGGTGACTGTGGCTGGCCCTCGACTTGCCCCGGCAGGCTGGATGTCGAAAACAACCTCGGGGTGACCCTGCGGTCTGAGTGCGCGCGTCAGGGTGGGGTCGCGGCTGTCACTAGGGGTCCCTGCGGGCCAGGCCCCACCCAGCTCTGTTCAGGAGGCTGGACTCTGAGCAGGAGAGACCCCGAGACTAATGTCCCTTCCCTTGCAGTGGAGCACGACAAGGAGTTCTTCCACCCGCGCTACCACCACCGGGAGTTCCGCTTCGATCTGTCCAAGATCCCAGAGGGGGAAGCCGTGACGGCCGCCGAGTTCCGGATCTACAAGGACTACGTCCGGGAGCGCTTCGACAACGAGACCTTCCGGATCAGCGTGTACCAGGTGCTGCAGGAGCACCTGGGCAGGTGGGTGCAGGCCGGGGCCCGGCGAGATGGGCAGGGACCATCGTGGCGGCTCTCCCCGGGGATAGCAGGTGTATGAGCTGTCATGCGGTGTGCCCTGGGATCTGGGCAGGACTCGGGGAGGCAGGAAGCCCCAGGCCCCGTGGCCCCGGGCGGGAGCGTGGGGATACGTGGGCCTGGCCCTGTGTTCAGGAGCACGGAGAGAGCAGGAGAGTCAGCGTCCATGGTGCCCCTTCCCCTCCCCTGCCCCCCAAACCCAACAGAGCCTCACATGATTTCTGACAGCCAGCCAAAGTGGCGTGTGTCATTAAATGTCAGGAGGAAAAACCCCAAACCCAAAGCAAGCAGCAGGGAGCTCAGCGCTGTCCAGGAAGCACGAGCAAGGCCAGGCACCCGAACCGGTGAGCCCGTGTTCCCGGAGGTGCTTGATGCCAGGGACTGGGCGAGGTAACTCGGTCAGGAACGAGTCTGAGGAGCGGTCAGTGCGGTCATGCTTCCGTGGGGCTGGGCTTTTGCACTGGTAGGGTCTTGGCTTTTGTTGGCTGGTCCTGGGGCTTGAACCCAGGGCCCGGACTCTGTCTCTGTCTGAGCTTCTTTTGCTCAAGGCTCGTGCTCTACCACTTGAGCCGCAGTCCCGCTTCTGGCCTTCTCTGAGTAGTTTAGTGGAGATGAGAGTCTCACGGACTCAGCCTCCTGAGTCACCGGGATCGCAGGCGTGAGGCCCTGCGCGCCGTGGTCACGGCACTTTTACCGTCCCCGGTGGCGTGCCGTGGCCGTTATTAGGAGCTGGTCATTCTTGTCCTACGGGACGGAGACTCATGACAGCAGACAGGGACGGGGGGCCCTGCTGTGTTTGGGGGGATCATCTTGACTCCCGTAGAAGTGGAGGCCAACTCCTCCTGTGAACCCCATCATCTGCCAGCCCCGGGCAGCGGGTGCCCCGTTGGTTTTTGTATGTATGGAATCTGGGGCTTAAATTCAGGGCCCCGTGTGTGTGTGTGTGTGTGTGTGTGTGTTTGCGCACACACGTGCCACACACGTGAACTTAGTGCCTGGGTGCTGTTACTGTGCACCAGGCTAGCGCTCTACCGCTTAAGCCACAGCTCCACTTCCGGCTTTTGCTGGTTAACGGAAGATAAAGAGTCTCATGGGGACGTTTCTGCCCAGGCTGACTTCGGGCGTCCATCCTCAGTCTCGGCCTCCTGAGTCGCTGGGCTTCCAGGCGTGAGCCGCCGATGCCCAGCCTGCACCCCGCTTCTTACCCGGCAGGTGCATGTGTCTGCCTGTCCCTCCCGCGGGGGCACCCGCCCTCTCCTCCTGCCCCCTCCCCAGATGCCAGCCTCCCCTGACTTTCCTCTCCGGTGCTTTTCAGACTCCGCAGCGCCCCGTGGCGGCATGGGTTGTGTGGTCAGGTGGGTGGGGGCGTCTCACCCAGTGCCCACGCGCACGGGGCAGCCTCTGTCGTGCTTGTGTGACACGCCCGGCGTGCCCACGGTTCTGGCCCCGGTGCCGTGGGCCGGGGCCTCGTACGCCGCTGGCTTCGGTGGGGACTGCGGTGCTGTTCCTGCACCCCTAGCCTGCCCTCCCCCCAAGTGTGGCCGCGTGCCCTCTTCCCGCGGAGGGCCTCCTGCTGTCTGGGGCTCGCTGGCAGCCCGGCGCCTGCCCTGCGGCTGTCTGCGGTGCACCCACCCTGGTGTCCGCACCGGGGAGCTGTGGTCTTGCGGTCACCCACTGCCCGCCCGTCCGGGCCGGGACAGCTGGCTCTCTGGAAGGCTCTGCCGAAGCTCCGGGCGGGCCGGGGTGCCGGGGCTCCGCTGCCTGTGGGCGGCCCCCGCGCCTCTCCACCGAGTCCTCTTGATCTCTCAGAATCCAGATTAAATTCCGATAACGCGCTGAGCTGGACGCCTTCCACGGCCCCGGGCGCTACTTCAAGCCCGGCCCGGGACAGCTGGGAAGGCGTGCCGGAGCCGCCCGCCCGCCCGGGGAGGGCTGAGGGCCAGCGGGGGGCTCCCCAGCCCGGGGAGCCTTGCTGAGGTGGAGGGGAGACCGGGGGGGGGGGGGGGGCGGGGGGGGAGGGACGGACGTCACAGTCCTCGTCTCCTGTTTTGAACCCTGGGTGGGAAGCTGGGCCGGCCGGGGCCTGGCTTCCTGAAGCTGCCTTCCTGCTGTCCCGTGGGCAAACCGCAGGCCCCGGGGCGGGGGGAGCGCGGACCTGGGGCCGGGGTGGCCCCCGCCGGCTCACACAGCTGGGATTGGACACGCCATCCTCGTCCCTGCCGCGCTTGCGCTGGGGGCCCCGGAGGCCCGGCCTCCGCCCTCGTCACGGCCGGCGGCGCGATGATGTCGGCAGCTGGGTGAGGAATGTCCCCTGGTCCGTCACAGGGACGCTGGTTGCCAGGAAGGTGACCTCAGTGTGCCTTCCGTGCCAAGACCTGGTCAGCTGCAGCCTGAGTCACCCGGAGGCCGAGGGGGCCGGTCCCTCCCGGCCTCCCCCTCCGCCCGGCTGTGCTCCCGTGCCCGGGTCGCCCTGGGTGGGGTGGGGCTGCAGCCCCCCCCCCCCCGGCCCGGCAGCCTCCCCTGCAGTGAGAAGGCCTCCAGGGGCCCCTGCGCATACCTGCTGTAGCCCACATTCTCACCGCCCCCCCCCAGATCTCAGCTGGAGCTGCCGGGCCTGCGCCCCACTCCACTCCCAGGGGCTGCTGGTCTCACCTGCTCCCAGGAAGGGGCTTGGCTGGGAGGGTTTGCACTTGCCTGCAGGCCCAGGGTTATGCATGGGCCTTGGGGTCGCTCCCCCCGCCCCCCCCATCCTCCCTGGGCCTTGGAGCCGGGGATGCGGAGATGGAGGAGGCCCAGTGCACCGTGGTCTTCTTCTTTCTGAACGCCCTGAAAGCTGAGACGGTGGCTCTGACACAAGCGATGCCCCCCATGCCCCTGGGGTGGACCCCTGTGGGAACGGAACCCTCCCACCCCTTGAGGAGCGGGGACAGTGGCCCGAGACAGACCCCAGCAGCCAGCAGCAGGCTGTCCATCTCCAGGTCCCACCAAGAAGGTTGTGCTCTCCCCCCCTTCCTCCTGGCCCAGGAAGCGGGCAGGGTCGGCCTCCCCCGGCCCCGGTGTCTGGGTTGGGAGCTGCCCCCAACCTGCCGACAGCTCAGGGGCTTGGCATGGCAGCTCGGCGTGCGGTGCGGAGGAACCTGGGCCTCTGCGTTTTCAGGGCTCACATCCAGCCGTGGACGCCCGCTCCTCCCCGGCCGGCCTCCTTTGTACAGCCTCCCTTTTCCTTTGCGTGGCCTCCCTCCCTCCTGTGCACGGCCTCCCCCGGCCTGGCCTCAGTGGGGGAGCAGAAGAGCCCCCCGCTGGGCTCTCTGCTTCAGCTGTGCGTTAAAATCAGCTCAGCAGATTGGTTAAGCCCATCGGTCCTCCAGGTCCTAGGGCGGGCGGAAGGGAGCTGGGGCGTTATCGGAAGCCCCCCCGCCCCCCCCTGTGCCCCGTGTGCCAGGCGAGAGCGGTGGCCGGGACCTCTTCCGGTCTCGCGTGCCCCGGCGGTGGGCGGACGGGGATTTCTATGCGCGCAGCCCGTTCGTTCCCGTGGGCCTGTTTCCCTAGAGAGGTCGTACAGCACTGAGCTCAAATGGTGGTCCAGGCCTTGACTGTCAGTCTTGGGGCCACAGGAAGGGGACTGGCCGGGGGTGGTGATGCCTGCAGGCTCTGGCGACTTGTGGGAGCTTGGAGAAGCTTCTCGCTGCTCCTGGAAGCCGACGTGCTGGGTTCCACATCGCCTGGCTTTCCCTCCTTGCCGCCGCCCCTCAGCCCCAGGGCGTGAGCTCTGGTGGGGAGCCGCCTTCTCAGACGTCCCTGCGCCGCACCCCGGAAGCCTCCGGCCACGGGCCAGCGTGCCCTCCGGGGCCGAGGGTGGGCAGCCTGGGGGCCCCCGCCGCCCTCTCCCGGCCCCACTCCACTCCCCGGATCTCAGGCCGCGCCCCGGCCCTCGGGGCCGCTTGGTTCCGCGGGGGCCCTCTCTCCGCTTTGCGAGGATCCGTCCGGAAGCAGCCTGCGTTCAGTCAGTGCCACCCGGCCGGGCTGGACGGCAGGCCGCGCCGTCCAATCCCACCAGCGCTGGAAACCCAGCCTCGCAGGGCCCGGTGCCTGCTGGCTTCCTGTCCTGCGGTCTGAGGCCATCTGGTGGGCCTCGGTGGCTGTTTTGATCTTCGTGTCTTTGATTCCTTGCCATACTTGGTCTGGAGCCTGACATCTCGGGGACGGGATGGGTGGTGGCTGGGATCGCAGCGACAGGCCTGGGCGGGGGGGGGGGGGGGGGGGGG
Source organism: Perognathus longimembris pacificus (assembly GCF_023159225.1). Classification (NCBI taxonomy): domain Eukaryota; kingdom Metazoa; phylum Chordata; class Mammalia; order Rodentia; family Heteromyidae; genus Perognathus; species Perognathus longimembris. The sequence continues at coordinate 82,449,810 of NC_063166.1, read as the reverse complement.
CGGCAGCCATCCATCCGCCCTCGGACTCCTCACACCGTTGTCACCTGGCGTGCAGCTGGGCAGGTGTCCCTGCTCCGTGCCCGGCTCTGCACCCCCCGCCCGGGAGCCCCCTGCCCCCTGCCCTGCTAGAGTGGCTGGGCCAGGTTCACAGAGCGCAACTCCATCGGGTGGGGACAGAAACAGGCTCTGCCGCTGCCTCTTTCTCTACTTCCTGGGCGCCTCGCCCAGTGGGGGCGCTCCTGCCCACCCGTCTTCCGGACAGGACACTGAGGCTCGGCGCCCGGAAGGGAGGGAGGCAGCGCCCCTCTTCTTTCCCCATCGGGTGCTGTTCTTCCCGGGCTTCTTGAGAGCACGTCTTCCTTTCTCCCTGGTGGGAATCGTATGAACTGGGGGGGCGGGGGGGAGGTGGATGGTTAGTGGGCAGATTGCACCTCTTCACAGGGAAACTGAGGCAGAGCAGACAGATGACCGTCTAGCAGCAGTGTGGTGTGGACTTTGCCACCGACAGCACCTTGGTTTCCACGGCCTGAAGTCACGTGGGCTGGGCTGGGCTTGCGGGCCTCGGGGGGGGGGGGGGGAGCCTCGTTGGGCTCTGTGGCAAAGCTGCGTGGTGGCGGCGGTGGCCTGGAGGGCGGCCCAGCCAGCCCCACCGCCGTGAGGACGCCGAGCAGGACGAGACCCCTCGAGTGTGTGGCTCACGGTCAAGTCCGTGTCGCCGGAGACCTGGGAGGTTGTAGGGGCTCAGCAAAGCAGTTGCCTCCCAAGCCTACAAGGAGGCTCCGGCTTGCTGCTTGCTGGGCCCCTGCCCCCTCGGGGCTCCGCAGCGCCCCCCGTGTGCCCACCTGCACCCCCTTGGCACGAGGGCGCGCGGCGCAGGTACCCGGGCGGGGGGGGGGTGTGGTGGCTGGCGTGGTTGCCCCGGGGCCCGGCCCACCTCAGCCCACTTCCCACGTGCGTTCTCCTCCAGGAACTGAAACTGGAGAACGTCTTGTTTGCGATCTTTATTTGGCATCTGAGCTCAATTTCCAAAAAGTGAAAATTGCCCGTAATTATAGTACTTGTGATACTGTGCAAGCTCCCCGGTGATGATTATAATTATATTATTTAGACCTGGTGGGCCGGTGGGCATCCGGGAGCAGGCTGGCTCCCACGGGCGGCGAGGGCGCCCCCCGGCCTGCCCCCCGGCCACGGGCCCGCGTCTGGGGACAGTGGGCTTTGGGAGCGGGGCTGTGTCTGCCTAGCTTGATTTGACACTTTAATTCCAAAAGCCCTTCATCCTCGGACCAGGACCTCCGCTCGCCCGTAGCAGCCTGTTTTTCCCGAACGTATGAACATCTGTGTTTCATATCGCGGCCTGTAATTGCTTTAGCCCTTTTGGCAGGAGACAAAGAGAATTAATATTTTTCAATGTGGTCACAAGCGGTCATCTGTGGCTGGGGAAGAAAGGGCCCGCTCAGACGGTAACTCTGCACGGCGGGCGCACCAGAGGAGACGGTTCAGACGTCCACTTCGGTTAAAAAGACCAGGTATTTCAAACTCGGGTCCAGAGTCCGTTTCTCCCGTGGTCTCGTCACTCCTGCCACCCCAGCAGGGCCGGTTGGTTTTCCTGCACGATGCCCGTGGTTTTCCACCCTGCCACGCCGGGGCTGGGGCACGGACGCAGCGCCGACATCTGGCCTGCATTCCAGCATGAACACCACCAGGCTCCCTCTGGGAGTCGAGGCAGGCATTGCTAATCGGTCCCAGCACTCCTTCCCCGCTGTGCCTGCAGGCAGCCCTTGCTAGTCAAGTGACCCTGCCATCGAGTGAAGTGTGTAAGCCGAGCATCCGGAAGGGACCAGGAGCGAGGGAGGCCGGGGGAGGGGAGGGTGCTGCGCACAGTCCCTACGGGGGACTTCTGAGATAAACTCGCTCCCCGCCGGGGCGGAGGGGGCCGCTGCGTCCAGGCCGGCAGCACGCACCCCTCACTGCCGTGTTGCTTCGCGTCTTCCCGGCACTCAGGTTTAAAGCCAGGCGTGCCGGCGGTGGCAGGTTCCAGTCAGCGAGGAGGACGAGGCTGCAGAATCAGAAGATCGAGACCGGTCCGGCCTACGTCTTGCCGGGTGCCGGTGGCTCACACCTGTGATTCTCGCTACTCGGGAGACTGAGATCTGAGGGGCAGCCTAGGCGGGAAAATCCAAGGGATTCTTAACCTCCAGTGAACCAGCAAAAATCTGGAAGTGGAGGTGTGGTCCAGTTGGTGGAGCACCCGCCTCGAGTGGAAAAAGCTAAGGGAGAGCACGAGCCCCTGAGTCTCACAAGCCCAAGCGAGGCCTCCCGGGGAGGGCTGGTGGGTCCTGGGGCGGGCAGCCCTCCCCTTCCTGCCCTCCCCACCCTGGGGCGTCTGTGGGGAATGGTGATGCCCCAGTTGCAGTTCCTGCCTAGGATCTCATTTAAAGAGAAGGACGTGGACTCGGCGTCCCACGAGCCGGACGCCGCGGTCAGTGCTGGGGGACAGGCTCTCTCGGCACTGGCTGCTGGCGGGGTTCAGTGCAGAACGTGCGGGGCGCTTTGGTAAACGTGCGTCCGCGGTTTCAGCCGGTGGCGGCGGGGAGCTGAGCGGCGTGCGTGGCCTCCGTCCCCCCCGCGGGGCCCGCTCTTCTCACGTCCGCCGTCGTCCCGTCTGTGGATCGAGGGGCTCTGGGCCAGGGGGCGGGGGGGGGGGGAGCCCAGAGCTCTCCACGGATCCGAGCCCCAGTCAGCAGAGCCTGTGAGAATGACCTCCTTCCTGGCCTCTTCCACCTTTCCCCTCCGGATGGCCCGGGGCGGGGGAGGGGGGGACACCGCTCAGATACATCCAAGCCCTTGCTTGACTCGGGGGCCATGTCTGAGGGGCCCGTGACACAGGCCCGCCCCACGCCTGGCCCTGCCCCCCAGCCTGGCCGGCACCTGGGGAGGGGAGCCCTTTCCCCTCCCCGGCTGACTTGGGGAGGCCGCCTCCAGCGTGAGTTCCAGACACCCCTCCGCCCTCCGGCCCCGTCCCCAGCAGCCCCGGCTTCTCCACGTTGCCCTTGCTCATCGCAGTCACCAGCCGGGTCAGTGTCCAACACGGACACGTTTGTGTGTCTCCACAAACGTCCGAGCTTACTGGATAGCACTTCCTCTGTGCGGGAAGGGCCCGGCCACCGTTGGGGAACGCAGGTCCTTTGAGTCCGTTCCGGTTTCGATGGTGAAGGTCCGCTCTTAGGGACGCGCTCCATTGCACACCGTGATAGGATATGTACAGACGGCTGAGCAAGGATTACGGGGTTCAGAGGCCTCGAAGGCCGGGGGGGGAAGAAGGCCGAGGCAGACATAGAGTCACGGCGGCAGCTTGAGTAAAACGCTAGCCCACAGCACCCAGCCTGGGTCTGGCGAGAGAGAGAAACGCAGGCTTGCTTTCTGAGCTCGTGGCTGAGTCTCCCGTGGACGTGCAGGTCCTGACTTGGCTACCTTCCACAATGGAGCCTCTCGGGGCGAGGGACAGCCCGACGGGACTCCGGGGGGCCCGGCCCCGTGCCCGCGTGCCCAACTCCCACCTGCGGCCCGTGTCCAGCTCATTTCCTCTCTGCGTCATGCGGCTGCCCTTTTCCCACGCGGAGGCCTGGGATCTGCACACAGCCTGTGGTTGTCTTTGTCTTGTCGTGTGGATGAAGGGCGGGAGGAGGACGTGGCGCGCGCTTGTTTGTGTGGGTGGGTTTGTTCCTGGACGGCTGAGGGAAAGGCTGTGTCCACCTTGTGCTGTTTTGGCGTGGGGGCGGGAGGAAGTGGAGCAACCAGGGAAAGTCTAGAAAATCCGCCTCCACGGGGGCCCTGCCCACCGCGCGGGGCTTCCCAGAGCTCTGCCAGGAGACCCACGGGGGGGGGGAGGAAGGGGGGACATGTCACCAGCTTCCCCCTGGGTCTCAGGAAACCAGGTTCCAACCCCAGCCCAAGGCCCCCGTGCCCAGGCTGCAGCCAGGCGTGGAAGTGCCGTGGTGGGCTGCTGAGTCCTGGTCCTGGTGTGGGGTCTGAGCACTAGGTTCTGTGTAAAGTGGGTGCTGAGTCCTGGGTGCTTAGCTCTGGATTCCGGATGATGGTCGTGGGGGCTAGTGCTGGGAACTGGACGTCGGGGGCTAGGCACGGGGTGCGGAGTGCTGGGACGTGGGTAGCAGGTGGTGCGTGCTAGACCCCGGGTGCTGGGTGTTGAGTCGGTACCGTGGGAGGCAAAGGGAGGCTGGATCTGGCTGACGGGTGGGTTCAAATGTGGGGAGTGGCGAAGGCCGAACCTGCGAGGTGTGGCCACGGCGGCCGCCCCGGGGGACTGGGGCTCCCCGGTACCCGTGAGGACGTGGCACCAGGCCCCCGGGTGTTCCCCGAGTTCCGGGGTCAGCAGCATCAGCGCTTGGCCTGCGGAGCACAGGAAAAGGTGACGTCTTATCCTGACTTCACAGGGGACCTGGGTGCGGGGGGGAGGGCATTGAGCTTTTCTGCCCGTTGTGGCTCCTGGCGGGGGGCAGGGGAGCCCCAAGATTCACCACGCCATGCCGGCCACGCCTCACCACGGCCGAGCTCCCCGCGGAGGGCCCCGGCCCGGCCCACACGTCTGCCGGTCCACATCGGTGGCCGCATCCCGCGTGGGGTGATTCCCTTCCCCCTTGGCACGCGACCCCTGACCCCCGGCCACGTTGCAGCGGGGCTTCTCGGGGCGTTTGACGCGCCCGTGCGCGGCGCCGGTACGGGACCCGAGATGCTTTGCCACGGAGCCGCCGTGGAGGCTGAACCCCGGGCCCTTCTTCTTGCGGGAGGAGGAGCGGAGTCCCAGCGCTTAATGGCCGCTGGCTCGCGCCCCGGCCCTCCTTGGGAGCGGGATGGGGTGACGCAGGCCCTCGAGAGGGCTCCCCTCCGGGGGTCCCCGTGCCATCCCCGCATGGGCCAGGTCCCGGGGCGGGAGGGGAGCTGTGGGTGGGCCCCGTGCTCCCCCTGCGGTCATGCCTTGTGTGTTTTTCCACCTTTCTCCCGGGTGACTCCACATTTGCGTCTGCCCTTTAGGAAGCGCGTGTGACAACAGCCCCGGACTTTCCTGACCTCATCCCCCCGCGTGGTGGCGGCCCGCGGACCTGCCTGCCCCCCTCGCCGGCCACCCCTCCCTCTCGGGACCACGGTCAGAGGCCCTGACCGGCACCCCTCCCCCCCGCCCCTCCCTCATCGCTCAAGAGGCTTCCTGCATTCTAGTCCCTGTGCCAGGAACACTGGTCCCTGCACACCCGCACCGGCGGCAGCCCGCCCTTGACTTTGGGGTGCTCCTTCCTGCACAGGGCTCCTCCCCTTCCCTAGCCAGGGGACCCCCTCTCTGCGGAGGCCTAAGAAGGAAGGCCTGTGGGTGAGGATGCCACGGCTTTCTTCGGCTGCTGTCACTGGCGACCCCAGATACAAAGCAGTTCTCCTGCGGCGATTCAGAGACGAGGAGTCAGCCTGGCCCTCTCCGGCATTGGGGGAAAGGGGGGTGGGGGTCGGCCCTCTGACCTCTGCCCCTCACCCCAGCCCCCTTTCACCGCCCCCCCCCTGCACATCCCGCTTTGGCGTTGGGCCTGTGGCCATGGGGCAGGGCCCGGGACGGGACCCCGGGAGCGGCATCTCGCCCGGTTTCCCTCCCTTTCTGTGGTGGTGGAGTTGCCCTGGGTCACCCTGGGGCCCCCCGCCCCTCTCCTGTGACGCGGGGGCCGGCTTGGACCCGTGTCTTGGTGGAGGTGGGCCGTGGTGCCCTCCCCCCGCCCCCCCCACCCCGGGACGCCTCCAGGAGGACCCCGAGCCCCAGCTTGCGCTCTTCCCCACCGTGGGGGCCCGGAGTGGGCTGCCGGGGGCCGGGGCGAGGGCCCCCCCTACCTCCCAGTCTGAGCTGCGCGCGCCCGCCCCGTCCTCCCGCAGCGGAAGGCTGGCCTGCCACGCGGCCTGCTCCCGGGGGGCCCCGAAGGTGGCCGCCGCCCACCCACCGCCCTCCATCCCGAGTCGGGTGCTCAGGCGACGAGCCAGCGAGGCCCAGCTTGGTTCTGGGGGACCGGGTTCAGCCCGCCCCCGTGGGAGGAGGTCGCGTCGCAGTCTCTAAATAGCCTCTAAGTAGCCAGAGGGCCCGAAAAGGGACTTTTTCCACCTCCCACGCTGGAGATGTTAAAATATCCACTTTCCACGCGGGGAGAACTTTCCGAGGAGGGTGGGCCGAGACGTGGGAGACCGAGGCTGCGGCGGGGGCCCCCGCGCCCCCACACGGCTGGGCGATCTGGAGACCTGGGGGCCCGCCGTGAGGTCACGCCTCGCCCAGCGGGGCTTTGCGGGGAGCCTGGGTTCGGGGAGGGGAGGAGCCGAGTTGCCGTCGGAAGCCGCAGGCCGGGCTCCGTGAGCTGCGCCTGCAAACCTAGCAGGTGGATCCCGGACAGCCGGGCCAAAGGTTACCGGCAGAGCCCTATTTCAGAGACCGGGTCGGGCGTAGTGGTTGAGAGGCAGAGGGAAGAGGATGACGGTCCCCAGCCGGCCTAGGCGAACGCGAGGCCCTGCCTGAAAAACAGCCGAGGATAACGCGAGCAGATGGCTCACGTGGTCTGGGAGGTGCGAGGCCTTGGGTTCGAATCCCAGCGGTCCCCAAAACAAGAAAAGCCAGAAAGCCGGACGGACGCGGCACGAGGTGGCGGGCAGTCAGAGGGCGTCTCTGCGGGGCGGGGCGGGCGCAGCCCTGTTTCACGTTCACGTTTTCACGCGGGATCTCACTAAGTGGCCCCGTCTGGCGGCCCGCCTCAGCCCCCCGCACCCCCCGGGCAGCCGGGGTTACGGGCGCGCGTGCCCGGGCTCGGCTCCCTACGGGAATTTCTCTAATGCCACGTCGCACACACCGGTTCACCCGGCCTCTGCCCGCCCCCCCCGCCCCCTCTCAGGGGACGCCCCCACCCCCCCCCGCCCCCGGCCCCGCAGAGCGACCCCCAGGGCCTCCCGCCTTGCACGGGCCGCCACGTTCTCGCCGGTGCCCCTCGGCAAAGGGCTCGCTCTCCGCCGAGTGTCGCCGGGTGACCCGTGCCACCCACACGGCCTGGTGGAACCAACGATGACCCCAGGGCTCAGGAATTCAGGCAGGGCGTCGCCGGCTGCGTGTTCTCGCCCAGGCGGCGTGGGCTGCGGTCGCCGAGGGAGCTGGCCCCTCACCTGGAAGCCGGCCTGGCTTTCCTCTCCCTTCCTCCACCCTCCTCCTCCCCCTCACTTCCCCTCCCCGCCCCCCCCCCAGGATGCCTCTGTCTTCAGTCACGTCTGCCCTGCTTTGTGGAGGACAAACCTAGACGCCACGGTGGGGGGGGGCTCTCCGGTCTCCGCCCCATCCCCCTACACCGCGGGTCGCCTGGTCGGTCCAGACCTCAAAGACGGGGTCCGACTCCCCCAGCAGCTGGGAGCGTGGTCATGCGGCTCAGCTCGTACAGCCACGAGCCCCCTTACGCACCCGGGGGGGGGGGGGGAAGGTGGGCAGCCGGGGCCGCCGGGTGATTCTGAGGCACCGCACTGTGGGGGGCGGTGTGTGCAAAGGCCCTGCCCTGCCCTTCCGCGTCTCCCGCCCCATCCCCGGTCTCGAGGGCAAACCAGGGCGGGGCGCTCTGTCACCCCAGCTGCTCCAGAGGCTGAGCTCCGAGCGTCGTGGTTTGACGCCGGCCTGGGCAGGGAAGTCTGTGGGGTTCTGATCCCTAATCACCAAAACGCTGGGCGTGGAGAAGTGCGTGGCTCGAGTGGTACAGCACCAGCCTTGAGTGAAAAAGCTAAGGGACCCCACCCCGGCTCTGAGTTCAAGTCCCAGTACTGCCTCCCCCCCCCCCCCAGTGGAAAAACAGCAACTGGAGGGCGCCGGCGAATGGTGTGAGTTTGTTTATGCCTGGGTTTGCCTGGTGACTACAGCGCAGCGCACGGCCCCGTGAGGGCCTCGGACACTCGCGGGCCCGGTGGGCTCTGCAGGAAGAGGGGCGGGCGCGAGGCGGGCGCCCCGTGCAGCACGGTGCCCTCCGCCGGCCTCCAGCCCCCGGCGTAGCCGAGAGCTCCGCCACAGTCTCCGTGGTCAGAGGCTCGGAGCCCGCGACAGCCACACCCGAGTAAGGAGCTCAGTGAGGGAGGGGAGGAAAGGGCCCCCCTCTCCCCCTCTGCGTAAAGTCGGTCCCAGACGAGCTCCTGACTTGTGGCGGCCCGGTGGGGGCGTGGCGTGGATGAGCCGCGCGTGGCGGGGGGGGGGGCTCAGCCGCTCCTCCTCGCTGCTCACCGGGCTGAGGGCTGAGAACTGGGGTTCAGCGCCAGCTCAGACAGAAAAGTGAGAGCCCATCTCCAGTGAGCCAGAAGAATTCCGGCCCGCAGAGGTCGCCCCAGGGGCACCGTGCCGGGTGTGAGCAGGCAAGCAAGCGAGGCCCCGAGTTCAAGTCCCAGGACCCGAATATACATACAGAATAAAGGGGAAAGGAGAGAGGGAGGGAGGGAGGGAGGGAGAAAGAGAAGCAAAGAGACCGAGCCCCTGGCAGGACGCCTTCCAGCCCCGCAGCGTCCTGCCTCAATGACCTTGGGTGCCCCCTTCTGCCCCTCGAGGGGCTTCCGGCAGCTTCCAGGCCGAGACCCCCTGCCGAGGAGCCCCAAGGGCTGCTGGGGCCCCACGGCCCGGTGACGGCCTCTGTCGCCCGCCTGTGTCCTCTTCCCTGTCCCCGCCGTGGGGGCTGCCAGGGCCCCGTGCTTCCCCCCGCCCCCCCCCACAGGCCTCCCCTTCCGGCACGGGGGCGATGGCCGGCTAACCGGGGGGCGACGGCCGGCTCACCCGCGTCTCTGCTCTCCCCAGGGAGTCGGACCTCTTCCTGCTGGACAGCCGCACCCTGTGGGCCTCGGAGGAGGGCTGGCTGGTGTTCGACATCACCGCCACCAGCAACCACTGGGTGGTGAACCCGCGACACAACCTGGGCCTGCAGCTCTCGGTGGAGACTCTGCACGGTGAGTCCGTGGCCACCGCCACCGCCGCTCCCGGGACAGCGGGTGTCCCCAGACCTGGGGAGAGTCCGTGTGCGCACGCTCGTCTCTGTCCCCGCCGGGGCTTAATGCCCGGCCCCTGTCCCTTGCGCAGGGGCCATCGTCGGGCCGGGCGATGCCTCGCGGCTCCAGTGCCCCCCCGCCTGGCCCGGCTCAGCCAGGCAGGCGTGACCGTCCCCAACGGACCGGACAGTGCCCTCGGGCCCCGCCAGGACCCCTTGCAGCATCGTCGGCCCTGGCGGGGGGTGTGGAGAGTGAATTCGAAATGTCGAAAAACAAAATGGCACCGGAGGCCCCACGGAGGCGGGTCCGGGGTCCGGGAGGAGTCCCTGGGGGACGGCCAGGCTGCCGTCGCCGCCCAGGCATCTGTGGCCACCCTTGGGGGACACGGAGGGGCTCCCCGGTGTCTGCTCACCAGCAGCAGCCGCTCACCGCCTGGGCTCCGCTTCCTCCCGGCCGTGGGCCTGGGAGCGGCGGGATGGCTGCTCTGGGGTGCCCGGCCCTGCCTGCCCCGACAGACGAGGAGGCCTGCGTGCTCACTTCCTCCCCATCTGGCCTGGGGTGGGGGGGGTGGGGGGGGCGGGCCGGGTCCCAGGTGCCTTCCCAGGACCCCCCAGGGGCCGTGTGGAGCCCCGTCCACGCCCACCAGCTGCAGCCCTCCTGTCGCCTCTGCTGCAGCTGTGGGGGGCCTGCCTGGGGACCCCCCCAGCCCCAGGCCCCCCCACGGGGGAGGAAGCCCGGGGCACCTGTGGCCCCCGGAGGTAGCCAGGCAGCGGGGGAGAGCGGACGGTGCAGGGGTGAGGGCTGCGGTCCTGCCCCTCCCCCCCCCCCCCCCCCCCGCAGCTGGTTGCTGGGGATTGGGAGTGAATGGAGCCCTGGCCAGGCCTGGGCGGAAGCAGAGGGCCCCCCCGGGCAGAGCCGCTGTGCTCTGAGGGGCCTTGCTGTAGGCTCTGGACGCTGCCTGAGGGGATGGGAGCCTGCTGACCCCCCCCCCCCCCCCACCCCGCAGCGTCTTTGCTCCTAAGGAAAGCATGCCTTGGTCCCTGGACAGACAGCCTGTAGGTGAGGAGGGTTTGTGGTCTGTCATCGTCTGTGGGAGGAGGAGGAGGACAGGCTTCCTGCCCCACCCCTCCCTGCCTCCTGAAGTTGGCCTGGCACACCTGTGTGTGATGTGTGTGCCCTCTCCTGGGGCACACGAGAGCACACGT
>NC_063166.1:82438575-82439078 GCF_023159225.1 Perognathus longimembris pacificus | reverse complement strand
CCCGCGGGGGCGGCCAGGAGCGGCGGGCGCAGCCACCCCGGGGTCCCGGGGCTGCGGGGGTCCGCGGATCCGGCCTCGGGGCCCGGCGGTGGCGGGGGGAGCGGTGGCGGGGGGCGCGGGGCGGGCTCGCAGCACTCACCGGCGCCGGCGGCGGGAGGGCCGGGTCCCTGGAGCTCGGGCCCCCGACGAGGTTCTACGGCGGACGAGGGGCGCTCCAGCCGCCCCCGGCGCGCCCCGCCCCGCCGGCCGCCCCTCCCTCCCCGCGGGGTCAGCGCCCGGGCTGCCACGTGACGACACGCGGGCGGGGACCGGAGGGGGCGGGCGGGGACCGGAGGGGCCCGGCGCGGGCGGGGGCGTCGCTCGGGGCGCCCCGCGGAGCCCGGACCCCCGCCCCCCCTCCCTCCTCGCGAACCTAGCTGGGGACGCGCCGGGCGGCCCTGGCGCTCGGGGCACTCCCCGGCTTGGGGCGCGGGTCCCGCGGCAGCCCCCCTCTCTGTGGGCTG